>NW_021320190.1:116910-216525 GCF_001605985.2 Dendrobium catenatum | reverse complement strand
ATATTATCAAACAGTGGAGGTCTAGTGATAAGGTAACCCTCAGGTGTATTTCAGTTTCTAAATGTAGCCATCTACGTTAATCAAAAAGTAGTTTAAACTTATGATTTTGAAACGAAGCTCTGATACCACTTGTTGAGTTTAGTGAATAGGTTGTTAGACCTAAGTTAATGTCCCAAGGCTACCAAGAGGGGGGGTGAATTGGTAGTTAAAATTTTTTCCCTCTTTTGATAATTTTAACCGAAATTAAACTTTAAAGATATTTTTTATAGAAAAGATTTTCACCCACAAAATTTTAAAACAAAAAAATGTGGAAAATAAAAAATAATAAAGTAAACGACACAAGATTTATAGTGGTTCGGTCTAAACCAGACCTACATCCACTCCCCAGAGGCACCCTCTTAGTATTACACTAATACCAATAGTGTCTCTCTTTTAGCACCCACAATAAGGCCGAGAAGCCTTTACAAACACTCTTTTCACCACTACCCGGTGCAGCAGAGAGTTGTAATCCTTTTACACAATCCCCAGTGTTGGCAGAGAACCGTCTGTCTTTTCACACTCTCCTAGTGTGGGTAGAAAACCCTTCGTCTTTTCACACTCTCCAAGTGTGGGAAGAGAACCATTTGGTTGTTCACACTCTCCTAGTGTGGGCAAAGAACCCTTCATCCTTTTACACTCTCCTAGTGTCGGCAGAGAACCGGATCTCCTTTACAGATCTTCTCACAAGAAATCTAGAAATAAGGAAGAAAAGAGTGAAGTAATCCCAAATCACAAGTAGAGATTCTTACTTTTAAACACCAAGTGAAGCCTTCACGCTCCAGTGGTAGGAATCCTCCTTTGAATGCTCTCTCACACTCTCTCCTTGACTTTTCTTTCAATAGGCACGAAGATCAAATGGCAAAAAGAGTGGGTGGCAGTCTAATTTGAACTATATATACAAAAGACAAGAAAAATTGCCCAAAAACTGTAAGTTTTTCAATTCTGTACGTAGTGGACCATCCCGTACGATCGTGGATCATCCTGGACGATTTTACTTAAAGTGCCGGAAATGAACCTAATGTATATTGGTACGAATTATGTTCGTACACGCTGATCATCCCGTACGGACTATGTTTGTCCGGTACGATACGGTTATTTCATAGGTCGGTTTCAAAAAATTCTACAGGACGTAACCAACTGATGTAAGTCGGTTCAGTTCGTCCTGGGATGAACAGGTTTCGTCCTGGGATGATTGTAAACAGAGAGTTTCGTCCAGGGATGGAAATATATTTCGTCCTGTATGATCTCATCCAGAGAGTTTCATCCAGGTACGAAAATTAATTTCATCCTGTACAATCTCATACAGAGAGTTTCATCCTGGTACGAACCTTATTTTTTGTTTGGACGAACATTGCAAGTGAGAATCCCGAGAGTTTCGTCCTGGACGATTAGGACTTAGAAAATTTTCTCCCCTCCTGTTTGATACATTGCACTTCTGAGGGTTAATTGACATGATCGTCCCGTACGAACAAAGTTCGTCCCGTACGATCAGTTCATAAAAATTGTCTACCAAGAGTGTGTGTTGTGATTTTTCACTCAATTACAATCACTCCCTTTCATTTCAAAAACTTGTAATTTACAAAAGAATAATTTGAAGTCTTCATTGTTTGGATTTGATTTTTCTGAAATGTTAGTACACACTAGAGCAAAAATAAAACTTCCAAAAAGTGTTAGGAGATATATAAAAACAATAATATTTGAAATCATCAAAATAATACAAGTTGCAAGAATATAAAACATGCAAATAGCAACTATCTCTACACAAACAAATCCATGTGAAGGACTTTTAAAGGTCTAGAGGTTCTAATTTCCTTAATGGAATGGAAAGAGGAATGGAGCATCTTCCCTAGTTAGCAGAATCACACAGGTGGTCTTTGGAAAACTTAAGCTTGGGGACACCTCTAACTTGGTCTTTTTAGGTCACTCTTTTGAGGGTTTTCATATTGTCATGACATAACCTCTTGTGCCATAACCAAGAATCATCAGCAATAGTTTTTAAACAAAATGATGGAGCACATTTAATATTATTTAAAGCAAGCATGTAAATATTGTTAATCTGCTTTTCCTATGAAATAGTAATATTATTCAAGCAAATAATACATGTATTTGTAGCAAATATGCATTCAGGGATTATAATTTTAATGATAGCAATCACTTATATTTCTCTACAATTACCTTGCCTACTAACATTTCAAGTCCACAAGATCAAGTGCAACTCAAGCTAGCTCAAGATTGAGTAGATTAGGTTTGAGTCAGTTTGTAATTTTTTCGCTTTCTTGAGTCTATTATAAACGATGTAGTTCTTGATGCTAGGTAACCTTACACAAACACACTTGGGAGAATTTTTTTTTGTCTGATTTGGAGTTCTCTATTTTTGGTTACATTGTCTAGGATGATCTAAATATCTGCCTGAATGATCAATTAAAAATAGAAATCCTAATTAAGACATCCTGATTAAGGCAATTATCATTAATCTCATTGTCCTGGATGATATTTGTATCGGCTAAGAAGATATGCTCAAATTAGAAAGAATTAACTATCACATATATATTTAGGTATTATTTATTTTTGGACAACAATTAGGACATCATCCTAGATGATGCAATACAATTATGTCAAAATTAATCTAGTTATTAAGGAAAGCAATTAAGGTTTTGGTAGCTCGATCAAATCATTCTGGACGATCTCAGGATCGACTGGGATGATCAGTTTAAAAAAACCTTAGTCGCTCCTTGACATTCAACATCGGCCAGCTGCTATTCAGGGTGATGCTCTTGACAATTTTCATGAATTTGAACTAATCATCTTGGACAATCGTGAGATCGGCCTAGACAATCATACTATTTTTTCATCATCCAGACATCCATTCAATATGATTATCTGGATGATATTCAAGTATTGGTACTAATTTTATAGGATGATAGCCTATCATCCTAGACGATATGAATAAAACTCTTCTAATCATCCCAAACCATCTGGATTGATTAAACAAAATTTATGCTGATCATCCAGGATGATTTTATATCATCCTGGATGTTAAAGTTGGTTTGAATAAATTAAGAGATATTCCAAAACTCTTCTATTTAAGAGCTCTTATTCTACCCAAGAACTCATCCTTTACTGCTGTCTTGACCTGAGAGAGCCTAGAGAAGAGGGAGAGAAAGGGAGAGAGGAGGATCTTGTGAGGGGGAGTTTGTGAGGGGTTTCACAAAGGTTGCTCCAAGCAAGGATCTAAGTCGTCTTCTCCAATTGTCATCCCTTATTCTTAGAAGGTTCAAGAGAGGTCCACTTCAGCAATCGATCATGATTCTCTACCTGCATCAGGAGGAAGCAAAAGGAGTTAGATTCTCTACCTGATTGGTGTCGATGGAAAGGAGGTTTTGTACAGGCTTCTTCATATATATTTCTTTTCTATAGTTTTCAACATTTAATTTTTGCATGTTAAATTTCTTTGTGGTGAATTTTGGTTTGTTTAAGTTTGTCTTTTGATTGAAATTTTTTTAAATACCAATTCACCCCCACTTTCAAGTGGTAATAGAGCGGGATTTATAAAATTAAATTTTTGAAAACTTTTAAATTTTGATCCATGATTAACTCTGGTAATCGTAATACTTTGGAAGGGTATTCTATTACCCAATCACCTTTATTTGACAATATTCTTTTTTATTTTTAGAAAACTCACATGTCTACTTTTTTACAATCGATTGACTATCACATGTGGATGCTTGTTAAAGAAGGTTATTCACCTCTTGAAATTAATGGCATTAAAATTGATCTTACTTTTACTGAATTAACTTTTAATGAAAGAGATTTAGCACAACTTAATGTTAACTCTGGTAATCGTAATACTTTGGAAGGGTATTCTATTACCCAATCACCTTTATTTGACAATATTCTTTTTTATTTTTAGAAAACTCACATGTCTACTTTTTTACAATCGATTGACTATCACATGTGGATGCTTGTTAAAGAAGGTTATTCACCTCGTGAAATTAATGGCATTAAAATTGAACTTACTTTTACTGAATGAACTTTTAATGAAAGAGATTTAGCACAACTTAATGCAAAATATTTGAACTATTTCTTCTGTGCTTTGAAATCTGAAGATTATATATGTGTTTCAACTTGTGTAACTGATAAAGAAATTTAGGAATGATTGTGCATTACTTATGAAGGAACCAATGAAATTAAACAATATTGACTAAATATTTTATTGCATGATTAAAAACTTTTTTTGTATGAAATCTACTAAATCAATTTTTAAAATATATACAAGGTTTACTCAAATTATTACCTCTTTGCATGCCTTATGATGAGAATTCACTAACTATAAAAAGGTGAATATAGTTTTAAGATGCTTGCCTTCCTCTTTTGATGCTAAGACTATTATAATTATTGAATCAAAAGATTTGAATACTTATTCGATTGATAACTTACTTGGATCAGTCATTTCTTATGAGCAAGGGGGAATCAAAAAAATCTTGATGCAATTGAGAAAAAGAAGGAGAATAACACAGACACTAATTATTTTGATTCTAAAAATAATGATGTTGCCTTAATCATGAGGAAATTCAAAATCTTTCTAAGGAAGAAACATAAGAACCATCATAAGTGGAATAAAGGTAAGGGAAGCAAAAATTTTAAGAGTTCTAATGATACTATCTATTTTGAATGCAAAAAGCTAGGACATGTTAAAGCTCATTGCCCTACAGTTAAAACTCATCCTAGTAAGGAGAAGGGTGAGGAGAAAACTAAGTTCAAAAAGGACAAGAAGAGGTTCCAAAAAGTATTCTAGATAGATTCTGTATTTGACTCGTCTGAGACTAAAGCTGAAGAGGAGACTAGAAACTTGTGCTTGATGGCAGACAAACATATTGGTCAAAGTGACCAAGAAGAGGTATGTGAACTAACCTACAAGCAACTACTTGAACTTTATAAACAAATTCATGCATCATATAAGAAACTTCAGAAATTGCATGCTATCTTGAAATTAGAGTTTTTAAATTTATAAAAAGAGCATGAAATTCTTCTTAAAGATCATTCTATAATTGATAGCAATCACATGTCATTACTTGATAAGTATGATACATTAAACAAAAAGCATACTGAATTATCTGATGCACATGAATCCTTTAAGTCATCCAATGCTGAGTTTGAAAGGAATTTAAGAATTTAGCAAATCTCAAAGCTTTTAAAAATAATAAAGCATCATTGCATGCATTACATAGCTTTAAAAAGAAGCATCACCACCTGAGTAGATTAGTACATCCTTTTTCTGGTGTTATATATTTTTCATGTGGCATGTTAGGACACATTACACACACTTGTACCATTAACCGTACTACACATTGGGTATGGAGACCCAAATAGCATGATTTATAGCATAAAATATATGCATTTCCATATACTTTCCATAAGAAGGGACCCAAATATATTTGGGTTCCTAAATATGATGTTTGATGATTTTGCTATTGCGACCCATGACACCGAGTTTAAGATTTTGATGATGACAAATAATGTCGTTTGAATTATCTATTTATTGAATATTATTTTGTTTGCTATTGTCCATGAGCACTAATATTTCAGGAAGATCGAAAGCTACTCAGGATGATAGGAAGACTCAAGAATGGGTAGATTAGGAGTATGAGTCTGTAATGTATTTTGTTGTTTATTTTATTTTTATTTTCTTGAGTTTGGCCACAAAATGCATAGAAGACAGGGGCAGAGTTCGTTTTTAAATGTAAAATGTAGATTTTTTCTTTCTCTGTAGATCGTACTATACGATATTAATTTGTACTGTATGATCAGAGCTTTGTAGGATGATTCTGTGAATAGATCGTACTGTATGAAACATATCATATCATATGATATGTTTAAATCCAAAACCCTAGCCGTCATTTTAACTTAAGTAAGTTATTTTGCGCTGCTCGTACTGTACGAACACCTTCGTACTGTACGATTTATTTTAAATACTTACTTAATTTAAATCGTGATTAGTGCAAGAAATCCAGGCTTAATTATAATTTGAACATCATACTGTATTAACCCATTCATACAATATGATGAATCGAGATGAATTATAATCATCCCGTATATCGTCCTGGACGATCTCTTGTTTTTGTCTCATCGTACTGTACGATGTCCATCGTACCATATGATGAACAGAGATGATGTTTGATCGTATCGACTATCGTCCTGTACGAACAGAATTATTGTGGATCGTACTGTACGATTTAATCTCATACTGTACGAATGTTTTTGAACTGTTTGTACCACTTCATACCAGAATGAAGTCTGGTTATACATATTATACTGTACGATTAGAAACCGTACTGTACGATAGTAACGGCTACTTTTAAAATCTCAGGGATTTTGGAGCCTATTTTTATGTGTAAAACTTGTCATATTTTGAAGGTATGAATCAGATAGAGGGGAACGTGGTTAGAGAGGGATTCCGAGGGAGAGAGCTCTTGAAAAGTTCTTTAGGGTTTTGAGAGAGGAGGAGAAGGTGAGCGTTGTGAGGGAGAAGAAGGTGTGAGGGAGATCACACGGTTGCTCCGAACTTGCTGCATCTTGTTCCTCCTATGGCCCTAGAAGAGTTTGTGGGAGGATCTCCAAGGGGAAAGGCTCTTCTACATCTGTGACCTCGAGGTACTATGCCTTCTCCAAGAGGGAGAAAAATAAGAAGGTTCTCTACCGTCGCCAGGAGGGTGAAAACAGAGTTTGGCACTCCGCCACGTCGGGTTGGTGAAAGGGAGTATTGTAAGGGCTTCTCAGCCTTGCTAAGGGGGGCAAAAGGAGAGACCCCCCCCTTCTTGTCCATCTAGTAATTTTAATTGGTATCAGAGTAATTTCATTTGCAAGATTGCTCTCACAAAAGGCCTCATGAGAGCATGTGGCACTTGGACAACGTATGCTCACAATATATGATTGGAGATGCCAATCAATTTATTTTGATAGAGACCAGGATAGGAGGCAAGGTTACTTTTAGAGATAACACCACCAGGAAAGTGGTAGGCACAAGTATAATTGGAAACTCCAAGAATATTTTAATTGAAAATATTTTGCTTGTAGATGGACTGAAACACAACTTACTCAATATAAGTCAGCTTTGTGATAAGGGCTTCATCATAAATTTTTTGGCTAATACTTGCATTATAAACTTAAATAATAACACTATTTTATTGGGAAAGTAGATCAACAATGTTTACATGCTTGATTTAAATAATATTGAATGTGCTGCTTCATTTTGCTTAAAAACTAATATTGATGATTCATGGTTGTGGCACAGGAGGTTATGTCATGCCAATATGAAAACTCTTAGGAGAGTGACCTAGGAAGACCTAGTTAGAGGTGTCCCCAAGCTTAAGTTCTCTAAAGCCCACCTTTGTCATGCCTGCCAATTAGGGAAGCAAGTCCATTCCTCTTTTCATCCCGTTAAGGATATTAGCTCCTCTAGACCCTTTGAAATCCTTCACATGGATTTGTTTGTCTCAATTAGCACTACGAGCTTAGGAGGGAAATTCTATGGTTTTATAATTATCGATGACTACTAGAGGTTTACTTGGATTAGATTTCTGCCACATAAGAATGAGTCTTTTGATGAGTTTAGATCTTTCTTTACTTGGATTCAAAAAAAGCTAGGTTATGATATTTTGACCATCCATAGTGACCATAGGGGAGAGTATAAAAAAGTGAGATTTTGAGACTTCTATAAAGATAAAGGGCTTGGTCACAACTTCTCAGCTCCTAGGATCCCTCAGTATAACAGGGTAGCTGAAAGGAAGAACCAAATCTTAGTTGAAGCCGCTAGAGCCGTGCTTGATGAGTATTCACTTCCAAAATACTTTTGGGCTGAAGCGATAAACATAGCTTGTTATATGTTGAATATGGTGAATGTTATAACCAATTTGATAAGACACCCTATGAGATCCTTAAGGGTAGGACACCCAATCTTTCCCACCTCCATGTCTTTGGTTGTAAGTTTTTCATTCATAATAATGAGAAGTCACACTTAGGGAAATTTAACCCAAAATCTGATGAAAGAGTATTCTTAGGATATTTAAGTATGGGAAAATTCTTTAGGGTATTTAATAAGAGGACATTAATGGTGGAGGAGAAAACTCATGTAGTGTTTGATGAATCTGATCCTAAGAAGTCTAGAGTTGATGAGAAAGATAAAGTTGGAGAAAATACCACTGGAGCTAAAAATTTGGAGAAGAGAGTAGAGCCTCAAAATACTAATAGTTTAGGTGAGATTACCCAAGGAGTAGAAAATGTATATTTGGAGGAAAGGGTTGAAATTACACACACCTTTCCTAGATATTAAAGATATTCATTTAGTCATCCTAAAGAATTGATCTTAGGAGACCCTTCTAAAGGTGTTAGGACTAGGCATGGACTTAGGAAGGAAGTGAACCACTCTGCCTTTATCTCAATGACTGAACCCACCAACATCAACCAAATCCTTTTTGATGAGTTTTAGATCTTAGCCACGTAAGAGGAGTTAAACCAGTTTATTAGGAATGATGTTTGGGAGCTTGTAGAAAGACTAAAGGGATAAAGTGTAGTTGGAACAAAATTGGTCTTTAAGAAAAAGGTGAATGATTCTGGTGTGGTAGTTAGGAATATGGAAAGATTGGTGGCTAAGGAGTACAACCAAATAGAATGGATTGATTTTGAGGAAATCTTTACCCCTATAGCTAGATTGAAAGCCATTAGAGTGCTACTAGCCTTGCCTGTTATAAGAGATTTAAGCTTTTCCAAACGGACATCAAGAGTGCCTTTTTAAATGGGGTGATAAAAAAAGATGTGTTTATAGAATAACCCACAGGTTTTTAGGGTTCTTAATTTACAAATCATATTTTCAAACTAAAAAAAGGCCTTATATGAATTAAAGCAGGTGCCCAGAGATTGGTATTAGAGGCTTAGCACAATCTTACTAGAGAGGGAGTTTGTTAAGGGGAGTGTAGATACCACCCTTTTTCTAAGAAAAGTAGGAGATGAGTTACTCATTGTTCAGATCTATGTCGATTATATATGTTTTGGATCTTTTGATAAAAGGCTATGTGATGATTTTTCTAAAATAATGAGTAGGGAGTTTGAGATGAGGGTAAAGGGAGAGTTGTCCTACTTTTTAGGATTTAGCATAAGACAATTGGATGATATAACCTTTCTAAATTAATCAAAGTATATAAAGGACATCTTGAAGAAATATAAAATGGATAAAGCTAAGCCAATTAATACTCCCATGACCTCCAATATTCAGTTGGATAAGGACCCAAATGGAAAATCAATTGATCAAAAGAGTATAGAGGAATGATTGGATCTTTACTTTACCTAACTGCTAGTCAACCTGATATAATGTTTAGTGTTTGTCTCTGTACTAGATTTCAAGCTGATCTTAAAGAATCCCACCTGACTGTTGTTAAGAGAAATCTTAGATATCACTTAGGGACCCAAAACTTAGGAATCTAGTACCCTATGCACAGCACTTCTTTTAAGATTATGAGATATTCTAATTCTAATTTTGCAGGATGTAAGGTAGATAGAAAGAGCACTTATGGGTCTTGTCAATTCATAGGATAGTCTTCAGTCTCCTAGTATATTAGAAAGTAAAACTTTGTTGCACTTTCCACTGTTGAAGCTGAGTATATTGCTTTAGGGAGTTGTGTGGCCTAAGTCTTTTGGTTCAAGCAGCAAGTTCTAGATTTAGGATTACTTGTAGGCATAATTTCAATTCTTTGTGACAACACTAATGCCATCTACATTTTTAAGAATCTTATCCAACATTTAAGGACTAAGCACAATGACATAAGTCATCACTTTATTAGAGACCATGTGACCAAGGGAGATATTGAGTTACACCACGTAGCAACTAAGAATCAACTGGCTAACATCATTACTAAACCACTGGCCTTCAACACTTTCAGCACTTTAAGGATAAGATTAGGTGTTATTGACATAAATGCATGAACTTGATTCTTACTGATTTCTGATATGTTGCATGTTATTTTTTTTCTTCTTCTTCTATAGTTTTTCATTATTTATTTTATTTTTATTTTGTTTTTTATTTGCTACTTTTTTTTGTTACTTTTTTTTTCTTTTGTATGTTATAGATTTTTTTCTAATCATTACTGAATTGTATCTTATGCCTTTTTTTTTGTTTTTGGAAATTTAGAAGTCAAAGATTAACATCTCTAAATTAGTTAAAGGGAAAAATACTGTTGATTATTTCCTTCCCACTAACTTCTTTTAGTTGTGTAATTTTCTTTTCTAAATAAAAGTTTATCTCAAATCAACAACTGGACTTTACAATTAAGATATTTTCAATCTTGCTACAGTAATACACACACACACACACACAAAGTGTATAAAAAATCAAAAAGATACGTAAAGAACATCAACTAAATTGACAAGAGGCATAAAATGAGCTCACCAAAAGCAAGCTTTTTCCCTTTGAAAATTTTTAAACCTTATAAGAATTCATGTGTCACTTGATATTTTTCAAAGGCTTGATTTCCAAATTCATGATCGTGATTAATTACTTTGACATATTATTCTATAAAATATTTTTCTAGTACCAAGTATTAAAAAGTTCTCTTTTTCTTATCCAATTATTTTTCTGATTTAGATCTTTGTTTTCAAAAGATAGTTTGCCCTGGAGAAGTCTGAGGTAGGGCTAACAGGATCGGGTTTTCTACCATTTTTCAATTTTTGATGATGTAAACTTATTGATTCTTATAAATTTTTAATTCAATCACATGGAAAATTTATCATATTCAAGCTTTGATAAAAAAAAAACTTTTTTTCTATTCATTTTTATGTCTTTTTTATCTTTTTCAATTGATTTATTTTAGGCCTTCTCAATCATCTCCATCCATCTTTTGATTTTCAAATTTTTTGTCACATCATTACGGACGATATTCATATCATCCTAGACAATGAGTTTGAATCATTCTTATAATTCCATCTATAGCTGTTCTGATCTTTCTACTTATGATCGCCCTGGATTATCTAATTATCATCCTGGATAATCTGATCTTCTTCTGTTTCAATTATTTGTGATCGTCTTGGAGTTGAGTTTTCTGCCTCACTGGTGTCGGTGGAAAGGAGGTTTTATATAGGGATCTCCTCCTTACTATGGGAGCAAAAGGAGAGACACTGAGTTTAATACAATACTCGAAGAGCGCCTCTAGGGACTTACCGTAGGTTGATTTGACTGAACTACTATAAATTTCTATGTTTATTTTCTACAATTTTTTCATATTTAATTTTTGCATGTTAATTTTCTTTGTGGTGAATTTTTGTTTGTTTAATTTTGAGTTTTGATTGAGAAATTTTTTAAAATACCAATTCACCCCCCCCCCTCTCTTGGTTAGCTTGGGCTAGTTCATAAGGGCTTAACATACCTAACAAATTATCCCGGACACAATTATTGCACCAGATCATCCTGGATAATTTTGCAATCATCCTTGTCGATTCGGCTGATTCTTTATAAACTAAGCCTTTTAGACATTTTTTTCTCACTTAAACCTTCTCAAATCCCCTTGCGCTCTTACTCTTATTTTTTTATAATGGCCGGTGGAAAGAGATCTTGCCATCCTCATGGGAGTTCCTCGAGGGCGACTATGGACCCTTGCTTTATTGAGGAGGATGATCAAGCCGTCTATCAAAGGTATAAAATAGCCAGGATGACTGTCTCTCGGACTGTCAATCCACACATTCTTTCCTACCCTATCCTAGATCTTTTTGTGCACACTTACTTGACCTTCCTTTTTACTCTCTCTGTCCCCTTCAACTCTGAGCTTCTTTTTGATTTTTTTGGTAGTCTCTGCATTAATTCTTCTTTCACTGCTCTCGGTTCCCATGTGGAATGACGCCTCATCAAAATCACATATTAGGACTGTAAATAACTTTTGCAACTTTCGACCACAGGGGACAAACTCTATATCTTGTGTACTGATCCTGATTATGACTGGGCTCTAGCCAACCACTTTCTTAAAAATACTAATGCACACTTTCATGTTGGAGAGTCTAGCAACTTACTCAAAGATACTAGAATAATCCAACATGTCCTTCGCACCTCATTTCTTCCTAAAGCTGGTGAACACGTTTATATCACTCCTCTTCTTTTGATCACCACTTTTTATATTTTTTCTCACTGGAATTCAATGCCGATGATTTGATCTTTCACTACATTAAGCATCTGACCACTATTTGACATCCAAGACATAGAAGTAAGCCTAATCTTGCCCTAGAACATATTATTTCCTATGTCTTCGAAATAAAATACAACCTCCAGTATCCTTATCCACTAAATTTTTAGTCTACCTACTTCTCAAACAACTTCTTCCATTTTCTTCACAGTACTCATCTCTACCCGGGGAATGAGGAAGCTGAGGGAGCTGAGGAGGAGGTAGCTCCTACACCTGTTCCTGCACTTATTTTACTCTGCCAGCACTCTCAGCTGGATTAGCTTATGGAGCAATTCACTAGTGAGAGACTCGCTTCAAGACCTTCGTTGTTGTATAGGAGTAGCAGCATGCAGAGGATGTTGCTCGCTTTGACGCTTACATAGCTCACCAGAAGATCCAACACGACCAAGATATGGCCTGGCTTGGGGACTAGTTTGTGACTCTTTCCCGTTACTTTCAACCACATCCACCACCACCAGCTCCTCCTTCAGATGATTAGGGGTCGTATTTCTTTTAGTTTGCTTGTTTTTATGTGATATTATTTTTTATTTTTTTTCTTTTTCCTTCCTCCTTTTTGTGATGTCAAAAGGGGGAGTACTTATACTAGTTTGTTCTGTTCTAGTCTGATTTCACTATTCTAGTTTGTTATGTCTTTATGTTAATTAGTTGAAATATTCACCCATTTACTTTAAAACTATTTTCAACTGCTTCAATTACTTTGTGTTTGCCATCATAAAAGAGGAGATTATTACAAATATGCTTTCAGAGAGTATAATTTTGATGATAACAAACACTTCTATTTTTCTACGACTACTTTTCCTACTAACATTTTAGATCCACAATATTGAGTGCAACTCAAGCTAGCTCAAGATTAGTTAGATTAGATCTGTGTCAATTTGTAATTTTTTCCCTTTCTTGAGTCTATTGTAACGATGTGGTTCTTGATGCTAAGTAACCTTGCACACACACACACTTGGGAAAATTTTTTCTATCTAATTTAGAGTTCTCTATTTTTAGTCATATCATCTAGGATAATCTAAATATCAGCCTGGATGATCAGTTAAAAATAAAAACCCTAATTAGGGCATCCAGATTAAGGCAGACGTCATTAAGCTCATCATCTTGGATGATATTTGTATCGGCCAGGATGATATCCTCAAATCAAAAAGAATCAGCCGCCAGATCTATTTAGGAATTATTTATTTTTGGATATTGTCTTGGACGATGCAATACAATTATGCCTAAATTAATCTGGTTATTAAGGAAAGCAATTAAGCTTTTGATTGCTCGATCAAATTGTCTTGGATGATCTCAAGATTAGCCAGGACGATCAGTTCAAAAAAATCTTAATCGCTCTTGGATGTTCAACATCGGCCAGCTTCTATTCAGGGCAACGCTTTGGATGATTTTCATGAATTTGAATTAATTATCCAGGAAAATCGTGAGATCGGCCTGGATGATCAGACTATTTTTTCATCATCTAGGCATCCATTCAGTGCAATTGTCTAGACAATATTCAATGATTTATATAGATTATCATCCTGGATGATATGAACAAAACTCTTCTGATCGTCCCAAATCATTCGGGCTAATTATGCAAAATTTATGCTAATCATCCAGGTCGATATTTATATCGTTCTGGATGATAAAGTTGGTTTGTATAAATTAAGAGCTATTCCCAAACTCTTATATTAAAGATCTCTTGTTCTACCCAAGAACTCATCCTTTGCTGTTGTCTTGACCTGAGAGAGCCTAGAGAAGAGGTAGAGAAAAGAAGAGAGAAAGAGAGAGAGGATCTTATGAGGGAGAGTTTATGAGGGGTTTCACAAAGGTTTCTCCAAGTAAGGATCCAAGTCATCTTTTCAGATCGTCATCCCTTGTTCTTGGAAGGTTCGAGAGAGGTCCACTTAAGCAATTGATCAAGTTTCTTTGCCTACTTTAGGCGAAAGCAAAAGGAGTTGGATTCTCTGCCTCACCGGTGTCGGTAGAAAGAAGGTTTTATATAGGATTCTCTACCATGTTGTTGGAACAAAAGGAGAGACACTGAGTTTAATGCAATACTCGGAGGGCACCTCCAAGGAGTGGATGTAGGTCGAGTTGACCGAACCACTATAAATTTTTGTGTTTCTTTTCTACAATTTTTTCACATTTAATTTCCACACGTTAAATTTTTTTGTGATGAATTTTGTTTTGTTTAAGTTTGTATTTTTATTGAGAAATTTTTTAAAATACCAATTCACCCCCCCCCCCTCTCTTGGTCATCTTGGGCTAATTTATAAGGGCTTAACAACCCTAACGAACTTTCAGTATTTGCCAAAAATTTTATGATGAAGCCCTTATTGCATAGCTGACTGATGCTTAGCAAGTTGTGTTTCAATCCATCTACAAGAAAAATATTTTTAATCAAAAGGTTCTTAGAGTTTTCAATTATTAACTGCACCCACCACTTTCCTGGTGGTGTTGTCTCCAAGAGTGACCTTGCCTCTACCACTGGCCTCCAGCATAACGAATTGATTGGCATCTCCAGTCATGTGTCGTAAGCATCTGCTGTCCAGGTATTACATTCTCTCACAAGGCCTTTTATAAGAGCAAGCATACAAAAATCATCAAACATCATATTTATGAACCCAAATAGGTTTCGGTCCCTTCATATGAAAAGAAGAATGCAATGTATATGTTTTATGCTATGAATCATACAATTTGGGTCTCCACACCTAATGTATACTATGGTGAATAGTGCAACTGTGTGAAATGTGCCCTAGCATGCCACATGAAAAACATCTAACTCTAGAAAAAGGATTTATTATTATGTTCAGGTTATAGTACATATTCCTAGGATTCAAAAAATTTGGTTTTGGATCATGATTAAAAAAATGTTTAGGTATGAGTGTATTCCTATTTTTCTCAAGTGCATTCAATTCAACTTTAAACCTCGATTTAACACTTTTTTAAAAAAGCATTATTAACATTCAAATAGTGCTCCCTATGCTCAGATTCTTCAATATATATTTTAAAATCAGATTTAAGTAACGTGTAGGATGCTTTCAATGAATCATGCTCAATAAGTAACTCAGAATGCTTTTTATTCAGTTCATCAAACTCATTAAGTAATGATATATGATTGCTATCAATTTGAGTGTGATCATTACTTAAAACTTCAGACACTTTTTGCAAATTTGGAAATTTCAATTTCAGGCTAGAATGTGATTTCTTAAGTTTCCTATATGATGCATAAATTTGCTCACAAACCCTAATTAATTATTTATAGCTTAGTTGCATACCTCATTTTGTTCAGATTGATCAAGATGATCACCCATTAAGCACAAGTTTATTGTCTCCTCCTTAGCTTTATTCTCAGAGGAGTCTAATGTAGAATCCACCTAGAACGCCTTTTAGAACCACTTATTGCCCTTCCTGTACTTGGGTTTCTCCTCACCCTTCTCCTTGCTTAGGTGATCCTTAAGTGTAGGATAATCCTCTTTGACATGTCTATGCTTCCTACATTAAAAAAATAATATCAGAAGAACTTATATAATTACCCTTACCTTTTTTCCATTTTTGATGATGCTTGTAATTTTTTCTTAGAAATCTTTTGAATTGCCTAGTAATTAAGACAACACTTTTTCTTTTAGACCCAAAAGAATCAATGTCCATGTTGTTGGCTTTTAGCGCCATAGTTTTCTCCTTCTTTTGTTTACCTGCATTAAGTTGTCTTTGGTTCTCTCCTTACTCGTAAACAATGAGTGATCCATGTAAGTTATTAAAAAAATATGTATCAAATCCTTGGATTCAATAATTGCAGTGATCTTAGCATCAAAGGAAGAAGGCAAGCATATAAAAATTTTATTTACTCTTTCATAGTTAGTTAGTTCTCTTCCTAAAGCATGCAATGCAGTGAAAATTTGAGTAAACATAATATACATGTTAGAAATCAATTTAGTAGGTTTCATATGAAAAACTTTACAGTCATGCAATAAAATATTCAACCTAGATCGTTTAACTTCATTGGTTCCTTCAAAAGTAATGCACAATCTATCCCAAATTTCTTTACCAGTACCATAAGTTGAAATACGCATATAATCTTCTGATTTCAAACCACTGAAAAAATAATTCAAGCATTTTGCATTTAGTTGAGCTAAATTCCTATCCTTAAGAGTCCATTCAATAAATAGAAGTACAGTATTAATTCCATTAGTTTTATTAGATGGACGTGAATAACCTTGTTTAATAAGCATCCACATACGATAATCAATCGATTGTAAAAATATTGACATGCAAATTTCTCAAAAATTAAAAGAAATATTGTCAAACAAAGGTGGTCAGGAAATAGAATACCCTTCCACAGTATTATAATTACCAAAGTTAGCCATTGATCAGAATTCAAAAGTTTTTTAAAAACTCAATTTTGTGAATTCAGCTCTAATACCACTTTAAAGTTCAACAAGGATGTTAAGCCCTTATGAACTAGTCCTAAGGCTAACCAAGCAGGAAGGTGAATTGGTATTTAAAAATTTCTCCAAACAAAATAACAAACACAACAAAACATTCACCATAAAAATAAAAAGTGTAGAAATTAAATGCAGAAGTATAATAAGAAAGAAAACACTAGATTTTATAGTGGTTCGATCAACTTAAGCTATGTCCACTCCCTGGAGCCTCTCCTCTTGGTATTGTACTAAACTCAATGTCTCTCCTTTTGTCCACTCATAAAGGTGTTGAAGCTTGAATAAAAACTCCTTTCTATCGACCTCGGTTAGGCAGAGAAACTAACTTCTTTTGTTTCCTCTAGAAGCAGGCAGAGAACTCAACTTCTTTTGCTTCCTCGAGAAGCAGGCAGAGAACATCAATCAGTTGCTAAAGCAGACCTCTCTAGAACCCCCCAAGTAACTAGGGATGATGACAAAAGAAGAAGATGCAGATTCTTGCTTGGAGAAACCTTTATGAAACCCCTCACAAACTCCCCCTCATAAGATCCACTCTCTCTCTCCCTTGCTCTCCCTCTCCTCTTGGCTCTCTCAGGTCAGGACAACAATAAATGAACATTACTTAAGAAAACAAGAGATCTTTTAAATAAGGGCTCCAAATTAGCCCTAATTAGCAACTAATCATCAAATATCATCCAGGATGATAGTACATTATCCTGTATGATTATTTGAACTCAACAAATATCATCCATATCATCACCCTGGATGGTTGTCTGGATGATGGAAAATAACTAGATCATCCAGGATGATCTCACGATCATCAGGACTGATTAGTACAAAATCATAAAAATTATCCAAAATATCTCCCTGAATGGATGTCTAGACAATGCAAAACTAACTTAATCATCCAAGCTGATCTCATGATCATCCTGAATGATTAGTTTAATTCATTACATATTATCCAAAGCATCGCCCTAAATGGAGCCAGGCCAATTTTTGATCATCTGGAAAGAACTAAGGATTATGAATGGTTCATCCTGGATGATCCTGTGATTATCTAGGCTGATATGATCGAGTAATCAAACCTTAATTATTTTTCTTAATTACCAGATTAATTTAGGCATAATTTTACTGCATCATCCAAGACAATGTCCTGGACAATGTCTAAAAATAAAAGATGCCTAAATATATATGATGGCAGATTCTTTTTGATTTGAGCCTATCATCCCGGCCGATGCTAATATCTTCCAGGATGATGCGCTTAATTGCAGCTGCCTTAACCAAGATGTCCTAATTAGGGTTTCTATTTTTAAATGATTGTCCAAGTTGATTTTTGGATTATCCCAAACGATGTGATTGAAAATAGAAAACTCTAAAATAGTTAGAAGTTTTCCCCCAAGTGTGTGTGTGCAAGGTTACTTAGCATCAGGATCCAAAATGTTACAATGGACTCAAGAAAAGGGTAAAAGACACTTGACGTACATTACAAATTAACTCAATCCAAATCTACCCAATCTTGAGCGTGTTCAATTTGTTGTTTGATCTTATCAACCTGAAATGTTAGTAGGCAAGGCAGTCGTAGAGAAACAGAAGTAACAGAAATGTTTGTAATTATCAAAATTATAATTCCTGAAACTAGATTCACAACATACTATGTGTATATAATCAAATACATCTTATTAAGATCTTTGAGCTCCAAGCCTTCTATAGAATTTCAAAAGAGATTATCCTCCATGGGAGAGGACATCATCTTTTGGATCCCTATTTATTTACATAAGAAGTTATATTTGATCCTTTTAAAACATAGAATACTATAAAACTCAATCTATATACAAAATTCATTTATAATGACTCATTCATGTTTACAACATATCCTGGTTATATTCTACTTTGACTCTTACAGGAAATATAAAGGACTGTATAAAAAGAAATGGCATTTGAAAATATAAAATGTGTAGAGAAGTTATTTAATATCCTATTGCTTCTAATGCAATCTATAAAGAGCCTAAGTGCTCCAACAAAACTAAAATGTATGATATTAAGATTGCTAAAAATAAGTAAATAGACACAGGGTGCTCTCCAAACAATACACTCAATAAGCAATTCACCCAGCTTAGCCTAGGCAAGACTTTGTTGTCCTATCAAACCATCTAAGAATGTGAAGGATGTTATGTGGCTTTGGTATGTGTTATAAAAATTTAATGTTTATGTTGTATGAGTTTAGGATGTTTGTTGATTAAGGTCAAAAGGTGTTATTTAATTGATGTTTACCTTGCATGAATTTAGAATTAATTATTTAAATTTTCATGGGTGAAAGTATATTATTTTATTTTAAGGAATTTGTAAATTAATAATCCCATGTGTGAGGGCTACTAATTTATAAATTCTCATGCTTATAAATATAATGCAAGCATCCCACATAAAGGATAGATGTGTTGCAACCCAAGCTTCTGAGTTTATGATTTTGATGATAACAAATATTATTTCTCCTAGTATTTATAGTACATATTTATTTATTTGTTTGCTGACTAATAGTTCAGGTACACCATACACCGTTCGTTGAAGATTCAAGCCTCAAGATTGGGTAAAATAAGTTATATTAAATAAGTTTATAATTTATTTATTTATTTTTTTATGTCTTGAATCAAGTCTTGTAATGATGTATGCTAGCTAGGTGATCATGCACACACACACACACAAGGGGAGCAAAAATAGTTTTAAATATTTTAATTTTTCTATACATCGTATTGGATGATCTGGTGTTATAAAAATTAATTAAAATATTTTATTCTTTGTGAGAAAAATATTTTTGAAATATAACTAATCATATAGTATGAACACAACATCATACTAGAAGTTTATTTATAATTAGAATTTCCGACATATATTAAATTAGGCAAAATTTTGAATTTATTAATTTTTTCTAATCGTATTATATTAATCAGATTGTATTGTAAG
Source organism: Dendrobium catenatum (assembly GCF_001605985.2). Lineage (NCBI taxonomy): Eukaryota > Viridiplantae > Streptophyta > Magnoliopsida > Asparagales > Orchidaceae > Dendrobium > Dendrobium catenatum. The sequence goes on along the minus strand of NW_021320190.1, from coordinate 196,907 downwards.
ATGTTTGAAACTTTGTATAATTTAATCATATGATTAGTCAATCAAGTCTACTTAATTTTGATATTCTGATCATACTGTATGAACTGAATCATATTGTACGATCAATAGAAGTGATTTTGGTCATCCCAAGATTTATCTTGGACAAATTATATTTCAGTTGAACTAATCGTACTGTATGATTGGTCATTCAGCACTAACTGTATTTCAGTTGAACTAATCTTGATGATCATACAGCACTAACAAGCAAAATGAACTATTCATACTGATGTTCATATTGATGATAGTATAGTATGAACAGGTAAATTGAATTATTCATGTAGTACTAACTAGTGATCGTATAGTACTAACAGGACATTCTGCTCATCATAATGGACGATCTTAAGATCATATTATATGATATTTGATGATTAAATTTAATTTTTTAGGGCTTTTTGAAGCCCTCTATTTAAGCTTTCTCATAAGAATTTGTAAGAGTCTTTAGCAGTAATTATGTCTTTCTTCTTTTGGAGAAAACTTCAAGAGAGAGAGGAAAGGGTGTGTTTGAGAGGGAGAAAATCCTTGGAGTGGGTTTCAAGGGAGTGTGGAGGGGATTTCACATGGTTGTTCTGGGTAGCTTGCACCTTAGTACCATCTGATTCAAGGTTCATCTTGAGGAAAGTTTTGGGAAGAAGAAGATCTCTTTGGGGTCAAAGGACCCGGCTCCTCCGATGCACCGGGAAAGAAGGAAGTAATTTTGTAAGGGCTTCTCCGCCTAGTTGTAGGGGATAAAAGATAGTGACTAAAGATTTATTGAATAAGTTGGAAGGTGCCTCTAGGGAGTTGATGTAGGTTAAGGTTGACCGAACTGCTATAAATCTAGTGTGCACATTCCTTTATTATTTTACACTTTATTTAAGCATTTATTTTTATTATGATTAACTGCGTGGGTAAAATTATTAATTTATCTTTTATTTTGAATGTAATTCGCTTCCACATCAAGTTATAAGGAGATTTTTCTTTTTGTTAAAGAAGTTTTTAAATATGTAATTCACCCCCCCCCCCTTCTTAGTTAACATTGAGACTAGTTCTTTAAGGTTTAATAACCCTCATAAACTTTTGAGTGGTATAAGAGATGAATTGATAAAATAAGTTTTGAAAAACATTTTAAAAAGATCAAGGGCTAACTTCAAAAATCATAACATTATGGAAGGCTATCAATCACCTTTATTTGAAATTTTTTTTTTTACTTTTACAAAATTTACATGTCTACTTTCTTATAATCAATTGATTAGCGAATATGATATATGATTCAAACTAACTATTCTGCGCCATCACGTATAATAGATGGAGTCAAAAATAACATTCTTTTTACTTAATAGAGTGGAATAGAACAAATCAATGCTCAACTAAATGCTAAATGCTTGAATTTTTTTTTTTTGTGCTTTAAATTTTGAATATTATATGAGAATCTCTACATGTACTACTACCAAAGAAATTTAGGATAGATTATGCACTACATATAAAGGTGCTTGTGAATTTAACAATCTATGTTTAATATTTTAATGTATGATTATGAACTTTTCTTTATAAAATCTTATGAGACAATCTTAGACATGCATACTAGGTTTACTTAGATGGTGACATCATTGCATGCTTTAGGTGGAGAACTTTCAAACTTTAAAATGGTTAACAAAATTCTTCATTCTCTACATGATAAATTTGATGCCAAAGTTACAGCTATATGTGAATCAAAATATTTGAATGTTTATTCTATAGACAATCTAATAGGCTCACTCATTGCCTACGAGCAAAGTATGAGTAAAAGACTTTTGGATGCTGGTGATGAGAAGACTATAGTGCTAAAAGCTAAAGTCACAGATCATTATGGTTTAGAAGATGGCATTGATAATAAACAAATTCAAAAGTCTATTAAAGAACAAGCATAAGCATCAACAAAATTGGAGCAAAGATAAAAAAGGTAAAAATATTATGTTTTCTTCTGATATTATTTGTCTTGGGTGTAGAAAACCCAGACATCTGAAATTTGAATTATTTAACTTAAAAACTCTTCCTACAAGGAAAATGAATAAAAATAAGCTGATTGTAATATGAGAAAAAGATAAAAAGAAAAAAAATCTCCTAGGTAGACATAACTTCTGAATCATCAGAACATGAGCATGATGATGAGGTATAAGTATGTTAATGTTTATTTATGTGTTTTATTTATGTGTTCTATATGTTTGTTTATCTATTTTGTGTGTTTGATTTTTATTATATTTTAAGTATAATTTCAGGTTTTCATCTCTTTATTAGGTTTTTTTTTTATAAAACCCACTAACAGGCCTACTCGTTAAAATAAAAAGGAAATACAAGATCCTTAAAAGGATCTCTAGCTCACAATTGCTCTGATGAGCAACAAGAGAAAATAAAAAAGATCCTAAGAGCTGGAGTTTCAAACTGAGCACAATAACAAGGCAACCTAATAACATTCTAAAATTCCAAAAAAGAAGGAAAAAGTTGAACATGTTCAGCACCGCCTTCTCAACCAAAAAAGGATCCTGTATAAAATGAGAACTGGTCTCAAAAAACCTGAAAGAAAGGCCTGCAAGAACACTAGAAAAAATATTAAATAGACAAAAAATGGGCTACAAAAACTGCAGTATTGCTCCCGATAATTAACATTCCAAAAACACAAATCCAAAAGGAATAAACCACAAAGATGCCGATTACAAAATAGTAAAGAAGAACAAAACTTAAAATTTACAAAAGAGAGAAAAATAACAATTAAACTGAAGTCCTTAATTTGATCATAGCTCATATGTGTAGTATAAGTACCATCATGAGATAACCCCAATTTCCACTCAAATCGCATCCAAAGGCAAGCATAACCACTGTAAAAGTAACCCGATATATCACAAAAATAGAACTCCATCCAACAGCACCCCCAAGGGAAAAAAATAGCCAAACAAACTCCTAGATTAGCCAAAACAAACCAGTCTCCCTAATGGAGTGCAGCAGGTATATGGGATAGCATCAGGGCCAGGCAAACCACTCAGAACCATAAGCAAGCAATACAAAAAAAAGGAACAAATAACCCAGCTTAAAATAAACTGGAATGTAGTCCAGCAGAACCACCCATATAATTTGGTAAAAATAGCAAACTTCAATATAGATAAATGCCTTAATCCATCCAACCAACACAACATACTCCACCGAAGGAAAAGAGAGAAGCATGTCGGGGTAAAATTAGTAAAATAAGTATCCCAATCATTGCTAATACCCAACCAAATACAACATAACAGCAGCACAATAAAAGAGAAAATCCCACACCAATAATCGGCAATAAAGTCAAGAAAATAGCCAGGGTAAAAACCTAAGCGAATAGAATTAAGAAGATCTGACATAAGGCATACCAATCCGATCAAGTCTAATTAAACCCACCAATCTGGCCGGTAGTGAGGAACCAACAAAATCCTCAAATCCTATCATATTGCAACCTAAATTAGCTAAAAAATTTGTAACAACATTGCCTTCTCTATAAATGTGAGATATAGAATAGTTGATGAAGTTCAAGCATTGTTTAATCTCTCTAATGATACATAAGTAAGAAGGATTCATGATATTGTTGCAAATCTAATTTTAAGGAATAGAATTTTTATGATAGAAAATACTTCTGTTTCTCTACGACTACCTTACCTACTAACTTTTTAGTTTCACAAGATCAAAACTATAATTTGAACTAGCTCAATATTAGGTAGACTAGGTCTGAGTCGGTTTTTAATCTTTTCCTTTTCTTGAGTCAATTAAAAACAACATGATTCCTGATGTTAAGTAACCTTGCACATACACTTGGGAGGAATTTTTTGACTATTTTAGAGTTTACTTTTTTTGTTCACATCATCCGGGATGATCCATAAATCATCTTAGATGATTAGTTAAAAATAAAACCCTAATTAGGGCATCCTGGTTAAGGAAACCATCATTAAACACATCATCCTGGATGATATTCATATCGGCCGAGATGATAGGCTCAAATAAAAAAGAATCAGCCACCACATCTATTTAGGTAGCTTTTATTTTTGGACATCATCCACGATATTGTCCTGGATGATGCAGCATAATTATGCATAATTTAATCTGGTAATTACGAAAAGTAATTAAGGTTGATTGAATGATCATATCATCCTGAATGATCGAAGGATCATCTGGGATGATCCATTAAACAAAACCTTAATTCTTCCTGTATGATATTTAATAGGCCTGGTTCATTCAGGGTGATTCTCTGGATGATATTCAACTAATTGAATTAATCGTATAGGATGATTTAATATCATCATGGATAATAGGAACAAATTTCCTTATGATCATCCCAAATCATCTTGGCTGATTGAGTTGAGTTTGTACTAATCGTATAGGATGATCAACAGATCGTTCTGGATGATAATATCAATTTGGTGCATTTAAGAGCCTTTTTGTAGCTCTTCTATTTAAGTTTTGTTAAAGACTTTGAAAGTGTCTTTGGTAGCCATTGTAGCTTTCTTCTTCTGGAGGGAACTTGAAGAGATAACTTGAAAGGGAGAGAGGAAAGGGTAGAGTTTGAGAGAGGGAGAAGATCCTTGGAGGCAATTTTAAGGGAGTGTGGATAGGGGATTTCACATGATTGCTTTGGCAAGCTCGCACCTTAGTACCAATGGATTCAAGGGTCATCTTGAGGGAAGTTTTGGGAAGAAGTAGATCTCTTTGGTGTTAAAGAACCCGGCTACTTTATCGCATCGGGGAAGGTGAAAGTGATTTTGTAAGGGTTTATCCGCCTAGCTGTAAAGGCAAAAGGAGCTACACTGAGTTTAACACAATACTCGGAGGGCGCCTCCGAGGAGTGGACATAGGTCAAGGTTTGACCGAACCACTATAAATCTGGTGTGTTCTTTCCTATATTATTTACATACTTTATTTTTGTTATGATTAACTGCTTGAGTGAAATCTCTAATTAATCTTTTTATTATTGATTTAATTTGTTTCCAATGTAATATATAAAAAGATTTTTCTTTTAGTTAAAGAAGTTTTAAATATTAATTCACCCTCCCTCTTTGAATGCGATGACTTATCAAGAAAATTAAAAAGCTCACCAAAGCATAAGCATCAATAAAAGTGGAATAAATGTAAAAATGGTAAGAATGTTAAGATTTCCTCTGACGTTATTTGCTTTGGATGTAGGAAGCCTGGAGATATGAAAAATTAGTGCCCTAATTTGAGAAATCTTCCTATAAAAGAAAAGGGTAAAGCTAAGTAAATTATAAAAATGGCAAATAATAAAAAACAAAAAATCTCCTAAGCAGACCTTGCTTCTGAATAATCAGATCAAGAGCAAGATGATATTTAAACCCTTGTTTGCGTGTTTATTTATTTGTATATGCATTTTTTTTTTCATTGTATTTTTGTTTGTTTTATGTGTTTTTTTAGGTTTATTTATTTTTTTTTCTTTTTCTTTTATGTTATAATTTTAAATTTGTCTTAACTTTTTCTTTTTGTGAAGTTCTCTTAGATCAACACACAAATTTTACCTTTCTAAAAATGAAAAACCTACATCTTATTTTTCTTGAATTCTTATGTAAGTTGTTGTTGACTTCTCTAAAAATAGCCAAAGAAAGGAATTTCATGATTTTATCTCTCTCTTTTCTTAAAGACGTTATTTCACTTTTGATTCAAAATCTTCATCATATTATAAATTAGATTTTGAAACTGATATTTTTCATCTCCCTATATTTTGTCTATCATATAAGAATAGTTTGCAAGTTGTTGAATCTATCTCAAAATTTTCTTAATCAAGTAGTTCATTTTATAAATAGAATGGGTTTGCTTTAGTTTTTAAAAAATTTAGAAATGTAGCATATTTGATTGAAAAAAAATGGAAAATGATGCCAAAAAAGTGGCCAATGATGCTAAATCAAAATAGTGGCCAATGACGCCAAATCAAAAGATGCTCAATGACGCCAAATTGAGAAAGATTCATAAAGTGTATCAATAAGTAAAAGATACACAACGTGTGCCAAATAATTGACAAGAGGCATAAAATGAGCCCACAAAAAGTATGCTTACTTTTCTTAAACTTCTTAAATCTTAAGAAAACCCTTTTATCTATTCATATTTTTGATACTTGAGCATGAAAATCATGATTTTTAATTCACCAATTTTTATATAAATCTTCAATTAGATATGTTTTATTAAATAAGTTTTAAAAAAAATTAGTGTTTATTTTTCTAATTTATTCTTTTATTTAGATATTGGATTAAAAAGTTTTTGAACCTTTAAAAAAACTTGAGTTTGGATTAACAATTTCTGAATTTCTAACATTTCTGGGTTATGCGTTGTCAATATATTCTTTATTAAATTTTTAAATAAAATCAAGAGATAACTTTTTCATTTTAAGAATTTATTTTTCACTAGATTAGGGATCATTTTATTTTTTAATCTAACTGTTTGTGCTACTCCTCTTTTTGACAATATCAAAGAGGGAGAACATATTGTTGTATTTGTATCTTTTTAAAAAAAAAACAACAAAAAAAATTTTTTCCCCTATTTTTAAATTATTTATTCTAGCGATAGGGAGATTAGGAGAAAATATTTTAAATTTTACAAACTCTACCACTAATATTTGCCATTATTAAAAAGAGGGAGATTATTGCAAATCTGATTCAAGGAATAAAATTTGGATGATAGCAAATACTTTTGTTTCTCTATGACTACCTTGCCTACTAACTTTTTAGGTCCACAAGTAATTTGAACCAGCTCAAGATTGGGTAGACTAAGTCTAAGTCAGTTTGTAATCTTTTTCTTTTCTTGAGTCAATTATTAAAAAAGTGGTTCCTCATGCTAAGTAACCTTGTACACACACTCGGGAAAATTTTTTTGACAATTTTTAGAGTTTACTATTTTTGGTCACATCATCCAAAATGATCCATAAATTTTCCTGGATGATCAGCTAAAACAAAAATTCTAATTAGGGCATCCTGGTTAAGGAATCCGTCATTAAGCACATCATCTTAGACAATATTCATATCGGCCGGGATGATAGGTTCAAATAAGAAGGAATCAGCCACCATATCTATTTAGGTAGCTTTTATTTTTGGATATTATCAGGATATCATCCTGGATGATGCAGCATAATTATGCTTAAATTAATTTCGTAATTGTGAAAAAAATTAAGATTGGATGAATGATTATATCATCCTGGATGATTGAAGGATCGTTCGGGATGATTCGTTTAACAAAACCTTAATTATTTGTGGACAATGTTTAATCGACCTAGTTCATTCCGGGCAATTCTATGGATGATATTCAACTAATTAAACTAATCACACAAGATGATTTACAATCATGCCGGATGATAGGAATAAATTTCCTTTTGATCATCCCAAATTATCTTGGCTGATTGAGCTGAATTTGTACTGATCATACATGATGACCTCCAGATCATCCTAGATGATAATATCAATTTGGTGTATTTAAGAGCCTTTTTAGAGCTCTTTTATTTAAGCTTTGTCAAAGACTTTGAAAGTTTCTTTAGCAGATATTTTAGCTTAATTATTCTGGAGGAAACTTGAAGAGAGAACTTGAAAGGGAGAAAGGAAAAGGTGGAGTTTGAGAGAAGGAGAAGATCCTTGAAGGGGGTTTCAAGGGAGTGTGGAGAGGGTTTGACACAGTTGCTCCGGCAACCTTGCACCTTAGTACCATCAGATTCAAGGGTCATCTTGAGGGAAGTTTTGGGAAGAAAAAGATCTCTTTGGTGTCAAAGGACCAGGCTACTCCGCCACACCAGGGAAGGTAGAAGTGATTTTGTAAGGGCTTTTCCGCCTAGCTGTGGGGGTTAAAGATGAGATATTGAGTTTAGTGCAATACTCGGAGAGAGCCTCTGAGGAGTGGATGTATGTCAAGGTTTGACCGAACCAATATAAATATGGTGTGTTCTTTCCTTTATTATTTCCATACTTTATTTTTATTATGATTAACTGCTTGGGTGAAATCTTTGATTGATCTTTTTATTATTGATTTAATTTGTTTCTGCTACAATATATAAAAAGAATCTTCTTTTAGTTAAAAAAATTTTTAAATATTAATTCACTCTCCCTCTTGGCTATACTCGGGACTAGTTCATAAGGGCTTAACATCTCTGACAAACTTTCAAGTGGTATCAGAGCAGGATTCATAAAAATGAGTTTTTAAAAACTTTTAAATTTTGATCCATGGCTAAATTTTGTAATCATAATATTGCGGAAGGATATTCAATCACCCGACCACCTTTATTTGAAAATATTACTTTTAATTTTTGAAAAATTTGCATGTCTACTTTCTTATAATCAATTTATTACCAAATGTGATAAATGATTTTAATTGGTTATTCTATTCCATCATGTGTTAAAGATGGAATTAAAATTGATATTCATTTTAATCAATGGAGTAGGGAAGAACAAATCAATGTTCAATTGAATGCTAAATCAGTAAACTATTTTTTCTAGGCTTTAAATTATGAAGATTATATATTTGTATCCACGTGCACTATTGACAAGGAAATTTGAGATAAATTATATACTATATATGAAGGCACTAGTGAAATCAAGTAATCAATGTTGAATACTTTATTGCATGATTATGAACTATTTTTTATGAAACCTTTTGACATTATCTTAAACATATATACTAGGTTTATTCAAATTGTGACATCATTGCATGCTTTAGGTAAAAAATTTTTAAACTTTGAAAAGTCAATAAAATTTTTTGTTCTCTACTTGATAAATTTGATGCAAAAGTTATTATTATTTATGAATCAAAAAATTTGAATAAATATTCTATTGATAATTTAACTGGCTCACTCATTGCCTACGAGCAAAGTTTGGGCCAAAGACTTTTAGAAGCATGTGAGATAATAGTGCTAAATGCTAAAAAACTTGAGAAAAGTGGCTTAGTTGGTGATGAAAATGATGACTTATCAAGCAAATTAAAAGCTTACCAAAGCATAAGCATCAACAAAAGTGGAATAAAGGTAAAAAGGTAAGAATGTTAAGATTTATTTTGACGTTGTTTGATTTTGATGTATGAAGCCTTGATATATGAAAAATTTATGCCCTAATTTGAGAAATCTTTCTGCAAAAGAAAAGGGTAAAGCTAAGAAAATTATACAAATGACAAATAATGAAAAGCAAAGAATCTCCTGGGCAGGCCTTGCTTTTGAATCATCAGACTAGGAGCAAGATGATGTTTAAACCCTTATTTGCGTGTTTATTTGTTTGTGTATGCATGTTTTTGTTCGTTGTATTTTCATTTATTTTCTGTGTTTTCTTCAGGTTTATTTATTTTTTTTTTGTTCTTTTTTTTTACATTATAATTTTAAATGTTTCTTTACTTTTTTTTTTTTGAAGTTCCCTCTGATCAACACACACATTTCACCTTTCTAAAAATAAAAAACCTACCTCCTATTTTTCTTGAATTCTTATGTAAGTTGTGTTGACTTCTCTAAAATCAGTCAAAAGAAGGAAACTCATGATTTTATCTCTAAAATGAGATTATTTTACTTTTGATTCAAAATCTTCATCATATTATAATTTGGATTTTGAAATTGATCTATTTCATCTCGCTACATTTTGTCTATTACATAAGGTTCTTCTACAAGTTGTTGAATCTACCTCATAATTTTTGTAATTAAGTAGCTTATTTTGTCAATAAAATGGGTTTGCTTTAACTTTTAAAAAATTTAAAAAGGTAGCATATTTAATTAAAAAAACGACCGATCATGTCAAATCAAATAAGTAGCCAATGACACAAAATAAAAAAAGTTGCCAATAATGCCAAATCAAAAGATGCTCAATGACGCAAAATTGAGAAAGATACACAAAGGGTATCAAAAAGTAAAAGAAGCAAAAAGTGCGCCAAACAATTGACAAGATATATAAAAGGAGCCCACAAAAAAGTAAGCTTACCTTTCTTAAACTTCTAAAATCTTAAGAAAACCCTTTTATCTATTAATATTTTTTATACTTGAGCTTGAAAACCAAGATTCCTGATTTACCAATTTTTATATTAATCTTCTATTAGATATATTTTATCCAAGGAGTTTTAAAAAAATTTAATATTTCTTTTTCTAATTTGTTCCTTGATTTAGATATTAGATTAAAAAGTTTTTGAACCTTTAAAAAAACTTGAGTTTGGATTAATAATTTCTGAATTTCTAACTTTTTTGGGTTATGCATTATCAATACATTTCTTATTAAGTTTTTGAATAAAATCAAGAGGTGACTATTCATATTTTAAGAATTTTTTTCACTAGATCAGGGATCATTTCATTTTTTAATCTGATTATTTGTGCTCCTCTTTTTGATAATGCCAAAGGGGAGAACATATTATTGTATTTGTATCTATTTTTCAAAAAATAAAAATAATAAAAACTTTGTTTTTCCCTATTTTTAAATTATTTATTCTAGTGAGGGAGAGATTAGAAGAAAAGATTTTCAATTATATAAATTTAACCAATAATATTTGACATCATCAAAAAGGGGGAGATTGTTGCAAATCTGATTTCAAGAAATAGAATTTTGATGATGGCAAACACTTCTGTTTCTCTACGACTGCCTAGCCAACTAACTTTTTAGGCCCACATGATCAAAACTACAATTTGAATCAGTTTAAGATTTGGTATACTAGGTCTGAGTTAGTTTATAATCTTTTCCTTTTCTTGAGTAAATTGTAAATAAAGTGGTTCCTAATGCTAAGTAACCTTGCATACACACTTGACATAAACTTTCTGACAATTTTTAGAGTTTATTGTTATTGGTCACATCATTCAGGATGATCCATAAATCATCCTGGACAATTAGTTAAAAATAGAAACCCTAATTAGGGCATCATGGTTAAGGCAGCCTTCATTAAGCACATCATCTAGGATAATATTCATATCAGCTAGGATGATAGGCTCAAATTAGAAAGAATTAGCCTCTATATCTATTTAGGTAGCTTTTATTTTTGGACATCATCTAGGATATCATCCTGGATAATGCAGCATAATTATTCCTAAATTAATCTGGTAATTATGGAAACCAATTAAGGTTGATTGAATGATCATATCATCCTTGATGATCGAAGGTTTTTTTCGGGATGATCCTTTAAACAAAACCTTAATTATTCCTAGATGATGTTTAATCGGCTTGGTTCATTCAGGATGATTCTTTGGATGATATTTGACTAATTGAACTAATCGTACAAGACAATTTACTATTATCATGGATGATAGGAACAAATTTCCTTCTGATCATCCCAAATTGTCCTGGCTGATTGAGCTGAATTTATACTGATCATAAAGGATGATCTCCATAAGATCCTGGACGATAATTTCAGTTGGTACATTTAAAAAGCCTTTTTGGAACTCTTCTATTTAATCTTTGTCAAAGATTTTTAAAGTGTCTTTGGCAGCCATTGTAGCTTCGTTCTTTTGGAGGAAACTTAAAGAGAAAACTTGAAAGGGAGAGAGGAAAGGGTGGAGTTTAAGAGAGAAAGAAGATCCTTGGAGGTGGTTTCAAGGGAGTGTGGAGGGGGGTTTCACACCGTTGCTCCAGAAAGCTCGCACTTTAATACCATCGGATTCAAGGGTCATCTTGAGGAAAGTTTTGGGAAGAAGAAGATCTCTTTGGTGTCAAAGGACCCAGCTACTCCGCCGCATCGGGGAAGGTGAAAGTGATTTTATAAGAGCTTCTCCACCTAGCTGTGGGGGATAAAGGAGAGACACTAATTTTAGTGCAATACTCGGAGGGCGTCTCCGAGGAGTGGATGTAGGTCAAGGTTTGACCGAACCACTATAAATCTGGTGTGTTATTTCCTTTATTATTTCTGCACTTTATTTTTATTGTGATTAACTGCTTGGGTGAAAGCTTTGATTGATCTTTTTGTTATTGATTTAATTCATTTTCGCTATAATATATAAAAAGAATTTTCTTTTAGTTAAAAAAGTTTTAAATATCAATTCACTCTCCCTCTTGGTTAGCCTCAGGAATAGTTCAAAAGGGCTTAACATCCCTGTCAAGCTTTCAGATATAATTTTTATTAATGTAATGAATCACAAGCAAAATATCCATCTCTATCCAAACATTAGTAATCCCAAGAGATAAATATAAATATAAACCATACTTTAAGGCTTGTATTTTATCCATGAAAGCATTATTGGTAATCCCAAGACCAACAAAAGAAACCATAACATGACCGGCGAAATCTTGAATAAGGCCACTACAACCAACTTTCTCATTTTTGTAAGAACCATCAATATTGAGTTTATAATAGCCCATAATGGATTTAAGCCACTTAATAAGAATATATCTTTAAGAATGACCAATATTCTCAATAGGAATACCAAAAAACTCTGCCGTATAAGAATAATCTTTAAAATAAGTAAATTTAATTGAGTTTGCTAAGTAAAGCTACCTAACTTTGTCTTTAATTCTGATGATGTTACATTCATAGTAATATTATCATGCTTAGCTTCATTCCTACTATTCCACAAAAACCAATAAATGATAATGGGTAAAATATTACAAATATGCTTTTTATTAGGGACCATCCAATCATGCAAGATTCCAATAATATTGATATACAACTTACAAAATTGAGAAATAAAAATATTATCAAAATATAACCAAACTTTAAGAGCAATGGAACCATTAGCAAAAATATGATTCAAATTTTCAATATGATAGCAACATTGACATTTGGAAATAATATAAAACCCTTTCTTCATCAAGTTATCATTGACTGGCAAGTAATTGTTAAAGATATGCCAAATTAACATGGAATAAGAAGCTGAAATACCTTTTTGCCAGCTGGAGGATAAAACCTACGAATAAGGGTGAACAATTTTGATAGAGTTCCAAACCTCCTTAAGCATAAAGGTCCCATTATTGGACTTAGTAAATAAGATAATATCATCCGGATCAAGTTATAATGGAACTCTAAGGATGAGATTAATAACAATTTCATGAACAAAGTCAGTAAGATAATCCACATTTTAAGTTCCGTCTTGAATAAAATGAGAAACTTTATAAGAACTAATAGTATGGGTGTTGAGCAATGAGTCAATATAAGAGAGACCTAACCAATTATCTTGCCAAAAAAATGTCACCCCTCCTCAAACCCCACTGAATAAAATTCTCAGCATCCCATTTAATAGAACAAAGCCTTTTACAATTGAAAGAGTCACCTTTTTTTGAAAATGGAGTAAAGAGGGTATTTGCCAACATAGTATTTAGAGGTCATGAACTTAGACCAAAGGCTCTTCTTGCATCTTAAATTGAACCACATTTTATAAGAAAAGCTATGAGCCATATCATCCAAGTTCTTAAAACCTAACTTACCTTCATCATTTATCCCAGAACATCTAAGCTAAGAAGCCCAAATGATAGCATATTTACCTTCTTTATCACCCCAAAGAAATTTGTTGAAGATTCTTTCAAGTCAATTGCAAATGTGCATAGTCGAAGATAAAGTTTGAAATAAGTAAATAGGAATAGAGCAAAGGACATTTTTAATCAACACTAATCTACCCCCAAAAGACAGAAAATTAAAAGCCCAAGTAGATAATTTTATTTAAATTTTAGAAAAAATGTCCCCAAATAAATGCGATATCTTTTTACCTTTAAAAAGAGGAGTACCTAAGTATTTAAGAGGTAAATGCTTATGCAAAAAACCAAATCTCTCCTGAATAGAAATGATTCTTTGATGAGATACTGATTTAGCACAAATAAAAAAACTTTTTAGAGGATTAAAAATTAAACCACTGACCCTTTGAAATTTACCAAGAATTTTAAAAAGTATATTAAGCATTTCCCTATAGTCATTCATAAATATAATAAAATCATTAGCATAACTTAAATGGGAGATGGGAAGACTACCATAAGTATGATAATATAACATGGGGTGTTTACTAAAAAGAAAATTGAGACCTCTAGAAAGAAACTCAACAGCAATAATAAACAAAGTAGGAGAGAGAGGATCCCCTTTATGGAGACCATTAGTGGATTTAAAAAAACCATGACCATTCCCATTAATAATAACAAAGAAAAAACAATGTTCAATATTATTTTTAATGATGCTAATTAAATTATTATTGAAACCAAACTTATTTAGCATAACATAAACAAAATCCCAACTAAGATTATCATAAGCTTTAGTAATATCAATTTTAAAAAAAGCATTACCAGCAGTATTTTAGGTCTTTATTAGGTTGTTATTTTCTTCAAAATGTATTTTAAATTTATATGTTATTTTATCTTTTCTTTTTTTATAATGTCAAAGAGGTAAAAATGTATTGTGGTTGGTTATATTTATATTTTATTTTTAAAAAATTTTCTATTATTTAGTTTTAAAAATGTATGTCTTAAAAAAAATGTTTTCTCCTATTTTTAAATATAATTCTTTTAGTAAGGGGGAGTTTAGGAGAAATTATTTTTTTAGTTTATAAATTCAACCAATATTATTTTCCATCATCAAAAAGAGCGTGATTGTTATAACTCGGGCTTTCGAATTTATGATTTTGATGCTAACAAATATTATAGATTACCTCTTTAATTCTCCTAGTATTTTTAGTGCATATTTATTTATTTGTTAACTAATATTTTAGGTACATCATGCACCATTCTATGAAGATTTAGGGCTCAAGATTGTATAAAATAGGTTATGTTAAGTCCTATAATGATGTCTGTAAGATTGGTGATCGTTCAGACACACACAAGTATAGTAAAAATGATTTGAAATATTTGAATTATTTTTTTCCATCTTACTGTATGATATGGATCATACTGTACGATCTAGGGCTATAAAACTTAATTAAAAAATTATTTTTCTATGAAAAATATTTTTGAAATATAACTAATCATACAACATGAACAGCACATCGTAGTGGAAGATTTGTTATAATTAGAAAGCCTACCGTGCATTAAATTAGGCAAAATTTTGAATTTAAAAAGTTATTCTAATTGTACTATACAAATCTGATCGTACTGTATGATGTTTTAAACTTATCTAATTTAATCATATGATTAGTCAATGAAATCTATTTAATTTTGATATTTTGATCACACTATATGAAATGGATCGTATCGTACGATCAATAGAGACATTGCCAACAGGTAAAGTGAACTTTTCATATTGATATTCATACTGATGATCATATAGTATGAACATGCAAATAGAATTATTTTCGTACTATTAACTGGTGATCATATAATACTAACATGTCAAATTTTGTACATCATACTAGATGATCCTGAGATCGTACTGTAGGATCTTTGAAGGTTGAACTAATTTTTTAGGACTTTTTAAAGCCCACTATTTAAACTTTCTCATAAAACTTTGTAAGAGTCTTAGGTAGCCATTATTTCTTTGTTCTACTGGAGAAAACTTCAAGAGAGAACCTAAAAGGGAAAGAGAAAAGGGTAGAGTTTGAGAGGGAGAAGATCCTTGGAGGGGGTTTCAAGAGAGTGTGGAGGGGATTTCACATGGTTGCTCCAGTAATCTTGCACCTTAATACCATCGGATTCAAGGTTCGTCTTGAAGGAAGTTTTGGAAAGAATAACATCTCTTTGGTGTGAATGGACATGGCTCCTCCATCGCATCGAGGAAGGTGGAAGTGTTTTTGTAAGGGCCTCTCTACCTAGCTGTGGGGCTAATGGAGAGTCACTAAAAGTTTAGTTGCAATACTCGGAGGGTGCCTCCGGAGAGTGGACGTAGGTCAAGGTTGAACAAACCACTATAATTCTTGTGTTTTCTTTTCTTTATTTTTTTCTGCACTTTATTTCTATATTTATTTTTGTTTCAATTAACTACGTGGGTGAAATTATTAATTTATCTTTTTTATTTTGAATGTAATTCACCTTTGCATCAATTTATAAAAAGATTTTCTTTTCGTTAAAGAAGTTCTTAAATATCCAATTCATCTACCCCCCACCCTCTTGTTTAGCAATGGGACAAGTTCTTTAGAGTTTAACAAACCCCATGAACTTTCAAGATGATCACATAAAGTTGTCAAGATTTTTTAAAAATTTATTATGGGATAGAGAGAGGACCATTCAAATCAATACATATGCCCTCCAAATGGATTCAACCATAATGTCTAAAGTCAATATTTTATTGATTTTTTATTAAGGTTATAAGTTTTAAGCAACTGTTCCATCCACAAGTGGAAGCTAGTATGGTGCATAGAACCCTTAATTGGTTATTAAAATTTATTAAAATCCTTTACTGAAATATGTGTGTGCCCTTTCAATAGAAATTATGCACCACATAAAGGGAATATTATGGAATTTAAAGTGTATTAAGAACCTTGAAAAATTAAGGCTTAAATTCCATCCAAAAGGAAGCATGAATTAAGTATAAAAGGACTCAATATTTAGTTAATATTCATTATTAAATCTATTAGATTAAAAATAAATTTTTATCAAATTATTTAGATTTAATTAATGGTTAGTTAATTATTAACTAAATTTTAAAAAAATATAGTTTTAAATTTTATTTTTCTTGATTTTAGATGTTAATTGGATTTTATTGAAAGTGAGTTTGTATCTTATGAATTTCTTACGAATTATTATGATTTTTGGAATGTTAAGCACTTAATTAAGAGCTACATTTTATTAATTTTTTTATCATTAATTAATGTCAAATCAAGGTGAAATTTTTTATGGTGTATGATGTGTCTAAATTGTCTAGTTTAAAGTCTCATCCATATTAGATATGTGTATGTATTTCTAAAATTTTCTTAAGTTCATTAGACACAAACCTTAATTATTTTCCCTAGTTGCCATTAAGGTTCAAATGGATTTTAAACTTGTTGTGACAACCCCTCACACACATATAATGAAACCACATTAATTTGGTGATCTAAACCTAAAAGAATGTAACACATCAAATCTCTAAACATTTGGGGTAAAATTATTATCCAATTGATTACAAATATAATAACCATTAATATATCATTGAAATGGCTTTGAAAAAATCAAAGGATGTTAATAACTTTCCCTAATTTACCCTATCCAGAATTTAGCTCAAATGATTGGGTATTTAAGGAATATTTAATGAAAATTTTCAAATCACTAATAATACAATCATTCCCTAAACACTTAAAAAATACATTCTCACTTAATGATTCATTTTCATTTTGAACATATTTCACGATGGTTAGGGTTCCTCTAAGACTCTTCCTTCACTTTGTGGCCACCTTGTGGGTAATCCTCTTAATTTCTCTCAGTTTTTCTTTCAATTTTCTACCTTCAATCATTTTTTGGTTGAAATGACAGTTAATTGTTAGATTGACCCAGGGTTTTTGGATGGCAAGTTGAAATCATGCTCCTTTAGGGAAGTTATGTCTAGGACTTCATCCCTGCCAGAATTTCTCAACCTCAAGACCACCAATTTCCAATGCTTACCATCTCTTTAAATTTTTTATGACAAAACGTTGGCTCTGGTAGTTCCATTTGAGTTTGCTTTGGTGGGGAAACACCGATCATTGTCAACCACTTGATGTTATTCATAATTTTTTCTCCCAGCTTATGCTTATAGGTGATTTCTCTATCACTTTGCTCAACTCAAATAATATTTTGATTAAGTTGTAGAATAACCTAGATTATTTTAGGGTTTTCTCTCATCATTCTTATTTTGTTAGCAATAATTACATAAAGTTATTTAAATGGATTCTACATTTGTACATTACTATTGAATCTCTTATCATCCCTATTTGGGTTTCCTTCCCAAATCTTTGTCCTCATATATTCTCTCCACATGTGCTTCCTGGGCTTGGGTCTTTGTTTGGCAGACCTTTGAGAATAGATAATACTACCTCAAATGGCACAAGGACCTCGGTTGCTTTTTGCATCCTCATTTAGCTTTTTATCCTATCCCATCTATTACGGATGTGGAAAGTTTAGCTGAGCTTCCTAGGAATAATATTATAGGTAATTTGGAACCTGCTCTTACGAGTGAGAAAATTCCTACTAAGTTGTTGTGCAAAAATATTGCTCCAGTTGGTGAGGTGGGGTTGCCAGTTGGGCATGTGCTCCTGAACTCTGATGTAGTTGATCATGATCATGTGAACTATGTTGATATTGAGGTTTTTTATGGTGCTTATCACTTAAAAAATTTAGATTTTCTTGATGTTTTGGTTGATTGTATTAATGAATGCATTTAACTAGACTCTCATCAATTCATCTATTAAAAGAGTTTGTCAAAGATTGTATGTTGTGATATAAGGGGATTATCATTGAAGATGCAAATGTTATTTACCATCTTCGACAAACTTTCAGAAAGAGATGTCAAGTGATGGAAATTTTTATTTTTTTTGAAAGAATTTGATAATGTTATTTTCAATTGTGTTGATAGGAATAGCAATAAGTTAGTGGATCTTTGTGCTAACTATGTTATCTTTAGTGATTTCATTTGGGAAGATATTAGTTCTAATAGGATTTCTCCTTCTTTTCTTAATTTGTTAAAGGAGGAACTAGTTGTGATTAGTCCCTAGGCTGTATTTGAGTTTCCTTTTTTTAGTAAATGGAATAAATATTTTATTGATCTTCAAAAAAAAATAATGAATGCATTCATTCACCTAGGGGTAAAATTGCTCCAATGATTGTTGAATGTTCAAAGGAGGTAGATAAAAAATTATGTGATGTTAACAGGGAAGTGGTGAATGAACTATCTAATGGTCTGGTTCCTATTGAATCACCTAAAACTTCTATTGATTTGGCTTTGAGGGCCATGCCATTCGATCAGGTTCAGATTGAATCTCTTGTTGACATTCCTATTTCAATCATTTTGTCTAACGCATTGAAAGCTCAATTGACTGCCACTCCGAGGGAAACTGCTAAAGTGCTGACTGGCTTGATGAGTCTCATTCTTTTTCATGTGGGGATGTGGTGGAGAATATGTATGAGTAGGATGCTCAGTTCCATGATTTGTATGATTTGAATGTGAGTCGTGTTATATTAAATGATTTCTCGCATGTTGGTAAACATCGTAAGCAGAAATCCAATAAATTGTGAGTTTTACTTTATTCATTTTATCCTTGATGGCTGCAATATTTGGAGGTTCTTCGGTATGTGGTATTACTAGGGTGATTTCTTTAAGAATGTGGTTTTTGAGAGTTCTCATGGATTAGTTCTTTTTTTCCAGCACTTTGGTTTGGTGGGTTCCTTTTATAGCCTATTTTTGTGCCTGTTTCTGCTTGGATCCTTTTTGCAGGTTGTTGCAAAAGTTTTGATGTTGTAGCTGCTACTAATTCTTCATTTTGGAATCACTCTTGGGATTTTTTGGCATTTCTTTTTTATTGTATAATCTTTTGTATTAGATAGGACCATTCGCTCATAGGTTTTGATTCAAAGATTGTATTTTAGAAAGGTTTTGGTTCTTTAAGGACCTGTAATGTTGTTTTTGATGGAATGCATAAGCCCCACCATGGGTTTCTACAAAAATAATAATAATTTTTCATAAAAGAAATCAATTTACATATTCCCTAAAGGTATTATATGTAGGGAATGGATTTCAATTGAATTAATAGTTAATTTACAAAGATCTAGGTCAAATCATGACCTAAACTCTTATAAATTCATATATAAATGGGCTAACCACAAATACCCCTTGGAAAACTATTGTATGCTCCGAGTTCCTTCTAGTTTATGCCATTTAAATTTGGGCTTAATTAGATAATTATTTAGGGAGTAATAAAAAAAATCAATAAATAATTAAACTAATATTTCCATAAGAATATTAACCCTCTAAAACTAATTTTATTTTTAAATAAAATATGATTTTGTTTCCTACAAAAATGATATAGTTTTGTTAATTTTGGTTAACTATTTATTTAATTACAATTTTCTAAAGTTTTTATAGTTTAAAATGATTTAATAAATGATTTAACAACATACCTAGCTGGTAAAGGTAGCTTCACACCTGGTAGCAAGCGATTATGCCACATGGAAGGTGGTACAGTCCCTTTAGATGTAGTAAAATTATAACTAGCCATACAAAATGCACAATTAGCTACTTGAACATGTTAGATTTCACCAGAGTTGTTTGATCCGTGATGTTTGGGGTGAAGGGGTTTGATCAAGCTGGAGGTTCTATTAGCTTGTAAATGCTTCTCTTCAAAACCTTTGAGCTCTTCTAATATGAGTTTAACATTAAGATTTAAAGTTATCTTGTAATTTATTACCACCCTAAGTCAAGGTAGATATACTTTCAAAGGAATAGCTGCTTGTATACCAAAGATTAAAGTATGCGGTGTAGATTGGGTTGGAGTTCTAAATGTTATTAGGTATGCCTACAAAGCTTCAACCAACTTCTCGTGGCATTGACGCTTATTATCATTTAAGGTTTTCTTTAATATATAAACTTGAGTTTCATTGAAGGCCTCTGCCAATCCATTTGGCTGAGGGTCATAGATGGTATATTACCTCTACTCAAAGATGTGGCATCCTGAAAAACTATTTATTTTAGTACTTCTGAATGAAGGATCATTATCTAAGATAATGTAGTGAGGAACATTGAATCTCTATATGATATTTTCTTTAAAGAATTTAATAATGGTAGAGCTTTGAATTCTATCAAAGGAACTGTTTCTACCTATTTTGAGAAGTAATTAATAGTTTCTAATATGAACCTATGACCCTTATTAATTTTTGGTTAGCACCAAATTCAATGTCTATAATGAACATAGGGATGACAAATGGTTTCCCTATATCTTATTTATTTGTATTTCTATGCAAGGTCTTGTCCCCTTTTGATCTATATGAGGAAGTTTATTGACGCCCCTAACAACATATAAGGATGAAATTTTATCCCATTAAGCTTTTTATATATATATATATATATTTAAAATTGGATGGTATTGGTGGGAATACTCCTTTTGGCACTAATGTGGGTTTGAAATTGTCACATCCATTACTTCATTTATTAATTAAATAGACAATTTTTTTATTATATAAATTATAATTATAGACATATATACCTATTATTATTATTATTATTATTATTATTATCATTATTATTATTATTATTATTTTATATCATTATTTATTTTCTTAAGGATGATGTCCATGCCTAAATTCTTGTGTGAATGTGCATAAATGCATCCCTCACAAATTCTCCTTTGCCTTTCATTGCATAGATTTTACCTTGTTGTGTCTTCAAGATTGCAGTGGGCTCCGATGTAATTCACTATATATCTATCTGCAATTGTAATCTTTTTTTTTTTTTTGGGTCGGTGATTATCCCAAATCATGTTTTGTTTAACACCAAATTTTATGGTACATGTATTGAGGTCAACATCAATTTCAAAAATGTCTTATGTAAAGCTGCAATAGCAAAATCAATTTTGCTCCTTATTCTTTTCTTAATTGGCAAACACCAAAAAATTAGATCTTTTTCCAATGATGAGGGAGACATCACTAATATGAAAAGTGAAATTTTTATACTGATGTTCGTACTAATAATTGTACAGTACGAACATGCAAATTGAATTATTTGTGCAGTATTAACTGGTGATCGTATAGTACTAACAGGTCAAATTTTGTACATCGTACTGCACAATCCTGAGATCGTACTGTGCAATCTTTGAAGGTTGAACTAATTAAAGCCCTCAATTTAAACATACTCATAAGACTTTGGCACCCATTGTGTCTTCATTCTTCTGGAGAAAACTTGAAGAGAGAACATGAAAGGGAGAGAGAAAAGGGTAGAGTTTGAGAGGGAGAAGATCCTTGCAGGGGTTTCAAGGGAGTGTGGAGGGAATTTCACATGGTTTCTCTAGTAATCTTGCACCTTAATACCATCAGATTCATGGTTCGTCTTCAGTAAAGTTTTGGGAAGAATAAGATCTCTTTGGTGTGAAAGGACATGGCTTCTCCGTCACGCCGAGGAAGGTGGAAGTGTTTTTGTAAGGGATTCTCCACCTAGTTGTGGGGGCTAATGGAGATTCACTAAAAGTTTAGTGCAATACTCGGAGGGTGCCTCCGGGGAGTAGATGTAGGTCAAGGTTGACCAAACCATTATAAATTTGGTGTGTTCTTTCCTTTAATTTTTCCACACTTTATTTTGGCATTTATTTTTGTTGTGATTAACTATGTGGGTGAAATTTTTAATTTATCTTTTTATTGTGAATGTAATTTGCTTCTGCATCAAGTTATAAAAATATTTTCTTTTCATTAAATAAGTTTTTAAATATCCAATTCCCCCCCCTACTCTTGGTTAGCAATGGGACTAGTTCTTTAGCGTTAAACAACCCCCATGAACTTTTAAGATGATCACATAAAGTTACCAAGATTTATTATAAATTTATTATGGGATAGAGAAGGGACCATTCAAATCAATACATATGCCCTCCAAATGGATTCAAGCATAATGTCTAAGGTCAATATTTTATTGCATTTTTATTATGGATTATAAGTTTCAAAAAAACATGCCGTCCACACATGGAAGCTAGCATGGTGTATTAATTGGTTATTAAAATTTAATAAAAACCCTTACTAAAATATGTGTGTGCCCTCGTAAAAGAAATTATGCATTGCATAAAGGGATTATTGGGTAATTTAGAATGTATTAAGGACCTTGAGAAATTAAGGCTAAAATGTCCTCCAAAAGGAAGCAAGCATTAAGTATTAAAGGACTTATTATTTAGTTAATATTCATTATCAAATTTATTAGATTAAAAATAAATTTTAACAAATTAAATTTTTTATGTTTTAATTTTTTTTAATTTTTTTTATTTTTTTTCAATTTATGAGAATTTTAAATGGATTATTGAATTTTGATTAATTATTAATTAATTATTTATGAATTATTATTATAATTTATTTTAAAGTATTATTTAAATTACAATTAATTATCTCAAAATTTTATTTTATTTTACTTTTATTAGTTAATTATATTTTATTTCTATTTAATATATTTATTTTAGTTATATTTGAAATTAGGTTTTTATTTAATTACTAAAATAATTTATTATTACATTAAACTTTGGTTAATTTCTTTTAATATCAAATTAACTTTTAAATTCATGAAATTGATAACATTAGTTAATGATAACCAATATATCAATCTTTGAAAGTTTGAGATTAATTTGATAAATATTTTTTAATGAATTTATTTAGTTAATATTTAATTAATGGTTAGTTAATTATTAACTAAATTTTAATAAAAGTTATTTTTAAATTTTATTTTTCTTTATTTTAGATGTTAATTGGATTTTATTGAAATTGAGTTTGTATTTTACAAAATTTTCATGAATAATTATGATTTTTGGAAGGTTAAGCACTTAATTAAGCACTACTTTTTATTAATTTTGTTTTATCATCAATTAATGTCAAATCAAGGTGAAATTTTTAATGGTGAATGATGTGTCTAAGTTTGCTAGTTTAAAGTTTCATCCCTATTAGATATGTGTATGTATTTCTAAAATTTTCTTAAGTTCATTAGGCACAAACCTTAATTATTTTCACTAGATGCCATTAAGGTTCAAAAGGGTTTGAAACTTTTTGTGACTAACCCTTACACACATATAGAGAAACAACGTTAATTTGGTGATCTAAACCAAAAGAATGGAACACATCAAATCTCTAAACATTTGGGGTAAAATTATTATCCAATTGCTCACAAATTTGATAACCATCAATATATCATTAAAATGGCTTTCAAAAAATTAGAGGACGTTAATAACATTCCCTAATTTACCCTGTCCAAATTTAGCTCAAATGATTGCGTATTTAAGGAATATTTAATGAAAATTTTTAAATCACTAATAATATAATTATTCCCTAAACACTCAACAAATACATTCTCACTTACCGAATCATTTTCATTTTGAACATTTTTCATGATGGTTAGGGTTTCTCTGAGACTCCTCCTTCGCTCTGTGGCCACCTTGTGGGTAATCCTCTTCATTTCTCCTTAATTTTTCTTAGTTTTTCTTTCAATTTTCTACCTTCAATAATTTTTTGGTTATAATGGTAGTTAATCTGCAGATTGACCCTGAGTTTTTTTTATGGCAAGTTGAAATCGTGCTCCTTTAGGGAAGTTATGTCCAGGACTTCATCCATGTCAAAATTTCTTGACCTAAAATTCACCAATTGCCAAGTATTACCATCTCTTTGTTGCAAACCATGAACCCAAGTTTGAGATTTTGATGATGCCAAATAATGATTGTTTTGAAATAACTTTTCATTGGATATTATTTTATTTGCTATTGTCCTTTAGTACTAACATTTCAGGAAGATCACAAGTGACTCAGCACGAAAGGAAGACTCAAGAACGGGTAGATTAGGAGTATGAGTCAGATATTATATTTTTTTATTTATTGTATTTTTATTTTCTTGAGTCTGGACACAAAATGCATAAGAGTAAGAGCAACCATGCACACACACAGAGGGAGAGTTTGTTTTTAAATGCAAAATGTAATAGAATTTCTTCTCTAGAGATCGTACTGTACGATTTTACTTCGTACCGTACAATCTGAGCTATGTGGACGATTCTGTGAATAGATCATACTGTACAAAGATATTCGTACTGTACGATATATTCAGATCCAAAACCTTAGCCGTAGTTTATTTTAAGTAAGTGATTTTGCACCGTTCGTACTGTACGAACCTTTTCGTACTATATGATTTATTTTAAATACTTACTTAAATTAACCCGTGATTAGTGCATGTAATCCATGCCTAATTATATTTTGAACATCATACTATACGAACAGGATCGTACCATACGATGAACAGAGATGAAGTTTGATCGTCCCGGATATCGTCCTAGACGATCTCTTAGTTTTTGTCACATCGTACTGTACGATAGTAATCGTACCATATAATGAACAGAGATGACATCTGGTCGTCTAAACCATCATCTTGTACGAATAGTATTTTGTGGATCGTACCTTACAATATTATATCATATAGCACGATTTGTTTTTAACTATTCATACATCTTCATACAAGGACGAAGTCTGTTTATGAATATCATATTGTACGATGTTGAATCATACTGTACGAACAGTAACGGCTACTTTTGATATCATAGGGATTTTGGAGCCCATTTTAGGTGTTAATCTCATCCTTTTTCAGTAAGATTTACAGAGAGGGAGAACGTGGTTAGAGAGGGATTCCAAGGGAGAGAGCTCTAGAGAAGTTCTTTAGGGTTGAGAGAGGAAGGAGAAGGTGAACGTTGTGAGGGAGAAGAGGTGTGAGGGAGATCACACGGTTGCTCCTAACTTGCTGCATCTTGCTCCTCTTGTGGCCCTAGAAGAATTTGAGGGAGGATCTCCAAGGGAAAGGCTCATCTACATCCGTGACCTCGAGGTTCTCTGCCTTCTCCAGGAGGGATAAAAACGAGAAGGTTCTCTGCCGTCGCCAGGAGGGCAAAAACAGAGTTTGGCACTCCGCCACGCCGTGTTGGCGAAAGGGAGGTTTGTAAAGGCTTCTCCGCCTTGCCGAGGGGGGCAAAAGGAGAACTATATTTGGTATTGAAAATCCCAGAGCGGAGGACTCCAGGGAGTGGACGTAGGTCATATTTTGATCGAACTACTATAAAAATCCTTGGTGTGTTTTTTCCTTAGCGTCATTTACTTTTACTTGCACTTAATTTTTCATAATTATTGCGTGGTGAAATTTGTGGAAGAAAATTTGTATAAGTTTTTGTTGTCAAATTTCAAAAATAACAAAAAGATTAGAACTCCTATTTAGGGTTACTTTTTATTGAGAAAAAGTTTTTCACAATTCACCCCCCACCCCCCTCTTGTCATTTAGTAATTTCACTCTTTGGATTTTTTGATGACAAAATGTTGGCTCTGGTAGCTCCATTTGAGTTTGCTTTGGTGGGGAAATTCAATGATCATTGTTCACCACTTGATGTTATTCCTAAATTTTTATTCTAGCTTAAGCTTATAGGTGATTTCTCTGTCACTTTGCTCAACTCTAAGAATATTTTGATTAAGTTATTGAATAACCTAGATTATTTTAGAGTTTTCTACCATCATTCTTATTTTGTTAGCAATTGTTACATGAAGTTATTTAAATGGACTCTCCATTTTGACATTACTATTGAATCTCTTATCATCCCTATTTGAGTTTCCATCCCAAATCTTTATCAGCATATATTTTCTCCACATGTTCTTGTTAGGCTTGGGTCTTTGTTTAGCTGGCCTTTGAGAACAGATAATACTAGCTCTAATGGCACAAGGCCCTTTGTTGCTTTTTGTATCCTCATTTAGCTGATTATCCCTCCCCTTCTATTATGGATATGTTAAGTTTAGCTGAGCTTCCTAGGCATAATATTATGGGTAATTTGGAACCTGCTCTTATGGGTGAGAAAATTCCTACTAAATTGTTGTATGAAAATATTGCTCCCGTTGGTGAGGTGGGGTTACCAATTAGGCATGTGCCCCTGAACTCTGATGTAGTTGATCATGATCATGTGAGCTATATTAATATTGAAGTATTTTATTGTTCTTATCACTTAGAAATTTTGGATTTTATTGATGCATTGGGTGATTGTGTTAATGAATGCATTCAATAACCTGGGGGAAAAATTGCTCCTATGGTTGTTCAATGTTTGAAGGAGGCAGATAAAAAATTATGAGATATTAAAAGGGAAGTGGTGAATGAACTGTTTAATGGTTTGGTTCCTATTGAATCTCCTAAAGCTTCTAATTATCTAGCTTTGAGGGCCTTTCCTTTCGGTCAGGTTGGGATTGAATCTCTTGTTGTCATTTCTATTGATATCAATTTGACTAACGTATTGAAAGGTCAATTGACTACCACTCCGAGGGAAACTGTTGAAGTGCAAACTAACTGGCTTGATGAGTCTCATTCTTTGCCAAATGGGGATGAGGTGGAGAATATGTATGAGTAGGATGCTCAGTTCCATGATTTGTATGATTTTAATGTGAGTCGTGTTACATTAAATGATTTCTCGCATGTTGGTAAACATCGCAAGAAGAAATCCAATAAATTGTGAGTTTTACTTTGTTCATTTTATCCTTGATGGCTGTATTAATTGGAGGTTCTTCGGTATGTGTTATTACTGTGGTGGTTTCTTTAAGAATGTGGTTTCTATGATTTCTCATGGATTAGTTTTTTTCTTGTTATCACATAGGATTGGTGGGCTACTTTTATAACCTATTTTTGTGCCTACTACTTCTTGGATCTTTTTTGCAGGTTGTTGCAGAAGTTTTTTATGTTGTAACTGCTGCTATTTCATCATTTTGGAAGCACTTCTTTGGATTTTTTGTCATTTCTTTTTTATTGTATAATCTTTTGTATTAGATTGGAACATTAGCTCATAGGTTTTGATTCAAATATTGTATTTTATATAGCTTTTGGTTCTTTGAGGACTTGTAATGTTGTTTTTTGATGGAACGCATAATCCCCACCATGGGTTTCTACCAAAATAATAATAACTTTTCAAAAAATAGCTCAATTTGCATATTTTATAAAGGTATTATATGAATGGAATGGATTTCAGTTGAATTAATATTTAATTTACAAAGATCTAGGTCAAATAATGACCTAAACTCTTATAAATTCATCTATAAATGAGCTCAAATACCCATAGGAAATCTATTATATGCTCTCAATTCCTTCTAGTTTATTCCATTTAAATTTTGGCTTAATTAGACAATTATTTAGGGATTAAAAAAAGTTCAATAAATAATAAAAGTAATATTACCATATGAATATTAACCCTCTAGAACTAATTTTATTTTTAAATAAAAGATGATTTTTTTTCCTAAAAAAATGATATATTGTTTGTTAATTTTGGTTAAGTATTTATTTAATTACAATTTTCTAAAGTTTTTATAGTTTAAAATTATTTAAAAAATAATTTAACAACATACCTAACTGGTGAAGGTAGCTTGACACATGGTAGCAAGCGATTGTGCCACATGGAAGGTGGCACAGACCCTTTAGACGTGGTAGAATGATAACTAGTCATAAAACATGCACAATTAGCTACTTGAACATGTTAGATTTTACTAAAGTATAATCCGTGATGTTTGGGGTGAAAGGCTCTGATCTAATTGGAGGTTATATTGAGCTTGTAGATGCTTCTCTTCCAAACATTTGAGCTCTCCTAATAAGAGTTTAACATGAAAATCTAAAGTTATCATGTAATTTATTACCACCCTTAGTCAAGGTAGATATAATTTCAAAGCAATAGTTGCTTGTATACCAAAGATTAAAGTATGTGGTGTAGACTGGGTTGGAGTTCTAAATGTCATTAGGTATGCCTACATATCATCAACCAACTTCTTGTGGCATTGACACGTTTTATCATTTAAGGTTTTATTTAATATCTAAACTAAAGTTTTATTGAAGGCCTCTGCTAATCCATTTTGCTGAGGGTAATATATGGTAGATTACCTCTAACCAAAGACGTGGCATCTTAAAAAACTATTTATTTTAGTACTTCTGAATGAAGGATCATTATCTGAGATAATTTAGTGAGGAACACCGAATCTATGTATGATATATTCTTTAAAGAATTTCATAATGGTATGAGCTTTGAATTCTATCAAAGGAACTGTTTCTACCCATTTTGAGAAGTAATAAGTAGTTGCTAATATGAACCTATGACCTCTAGAGGATTGATGATCTATCGGATTAATGATATTTGTACCTTAACTTTCAAAAGGCCACAAAGTGACTATTGGATGTTGGGCATTTTGTGACTGGTGTAAAACTACACCATATACCTCATATTGATGAAAATGATATGAATCATTCATGCAGTCATCTATCATCGAAGAACAGTAATATCCCATTCATTCTAATTTCATTTTCATTTTTTGCTCAGATTAGTGTGCACTACATAATCCAGCATGTACTTCTTATATGATCTTCCATGCTTCTTATTTATTTAGACATTGCAACCATATCTGATCGAATGATCTTCTGTATATAATGTCGTTTATCATAGCATAAGATAACAATCTTCTTCTAATTTTATCTACAACTAATTTGTCATGAGGGAGCTTATTTTTTCATAGGTATTAGATGAAATGTTTCCCTAATCCACCAATTCATAATATACTACTAAACTAATATTCACCTTAATTCATGATTTTTTATTTATATATTCAAATTCTATACGACATAAAACTTAACAGTTGTGCACTTCTATCGAAATTGAATCTTCTTCTAGACATGTATATGCTTTGGCTAACTTAGTGAGAGCATCTGCCATAGAATTCTTTTCATAAGAATATCTATTTAATGTCACATTTGGAATCTTTTCTATCAAATTCTCATATATTGTGATAAGGAATCAAAGTTTCTTTCAATACTTAGTAAATTCTAACTACCTGATTAATCATAAGCTACAAATATCTAAAGATTTTGATCTCTTCAATTCCATTCAAGATTGTTAGTTCTAATCAAACTATCAATGTCTCGTACTCAGCTTCATTATTTGTATAGGGTTCTAGCATATGGTAAGAGTAATACATCAAAAATTTATATTGTGTGACATATATTATACCAATTCCTTTTTTCCCCTAGAGAAATATCATCTGATGCTCCTTGCTGGTTGAAAGCAGTGCCATCAAAATAAAATTCCCAAGCAGACTTTTTACTCTAATTCAATAATTTATTCATCAAGTAGTTCTTTATTTATAAGGCAGTCGTCTTGGATTGGGTGAGCAGCTAAGAAGACTACTATAACTTTCCCTTTTATTACTACATAATTCCCATTTATAGCTAGGATTATTGCTTATTTATTATGTTATTAGCTAGCAACATATTTCAAGCAGGAGTAAGCCTAGAGGTATTTACACACCTCAAATTCAATTTCAAACAATAAAAACATCATCAATCCTTTATCCCATTACGTCGGGTCGGCTACATGAATCTTTTTCTCCATTGTGTCTTATTAAAAGTCAAATACTCATTTAAATATAATAAAGAAAGATCATTTATAATATTTTCTAACCAAGCCTTTTTAGGTCTTCCTCTACCTTTCTTAACATAAGTCAAATCTAATACCTCTATTTTCCTAATCGGGTCATCAGAAGGCTGTCATTTTATAAGACCAAACCATTTAAGGTGGCTCTCTCTAATCTTATCTACTACTAGAGCTACTCCAACCTTTTCACCTATATGCTCATTTCATATCCTATCTCTAAGGGTAAAGCCACTCATCCACCTGAGTTTCCTCATCTCTGCCACACTTAACTTAGTATTATGCTTCTCTTTTAATGGACAACATTCAGCACCATAAAGCATTGCAGGACTGACCACCATCTTATAGAATTTTCCCTTAAGTTTGAGGGGTACATTTTTATTACACAACAAGCCCGATGCATTCCTCTACTTCAACCATCCAACTTGAATTATATTGATAATATCCCCATCTATTTCACCATCACTCTAAATAAAAGATCCAAGATATCTAAAATGTGTACTCATATTAATGACTTAATCACCCATAGTTACAATCCCCTCACTAGGTCTAATTCTACTAAAATTACACTCCATATATTCTGTTTTAGATCTACTCAAGCGAAAACCTTTAGACTCTAAGGTTCACCTCCATAATTCAAGTTTACCTTTAACTCCCTCTCTAGTCTTATCAATAAGAAGAATATCATCAACAAAAAGCAAACAGCATGGTATATCCTCTTGCAAATGTTTAGTGAGAACATCCATGACAAAAACAAAAAATATAATGGCTTAAGGCTGATCCTTGATGTAACCCAACCAAAATAGTGAAATACTTGGTCAAACCACCTAGTGTTTTAACGCAAATAATAGCTCCTGCATACATTTCTTTAATGACTTGAATATAAGATTTATTAAATTCTATACATATCTTTTTAAAATAGAAGTAGATGAGGAAGTCACCAACTGAGGGGGTGGAAAAGCAGAGGAGGCGATAGGAGCGGAGAAGGCGTTTGAAGCATATTTTGGCAGGCATTTGGCAGCCGAAGGTTCTCCGTCGGCCTGGTGTGGCCGACGGGGGTCCTTCTTTGGGAATGCATTCTGAATCTAGATTGGTTCTTCTTTGGTCTAAAGATTTTTTTTCCTTTTTTTTTTAATCGGTATGAGATTTGGGATGATCTCTTATCCTTAGTGACTCGCTGTCATCTTGGAGTCGCTGAAGTTTTTTCTTGGTCGTTGTGGATGGAGCTTTGCTGGGTGAAGGTTTCCGATTGGTTTGGTATGATTATTGTTTGTTCTTGGTATGGTTATGTAGAGGTGATTAGATCTGTTTCAATATTGGAAGATTTGGATGGTAATTTTATTTTGAAGTGGTGTTTGGAGAATTTTCTTTGCTGGCTTGTTGTGGCTATCCATTCAGTGGATGGGTGCTTAATCCTGAACGTTTATTTTGGATTTTTGCATGGTTCATATGACTTAAATTGGTTTCTTGGAGATGCTGTTTTCTCTTGGCAGAGTTTTGTATCCTCTGCTATTAGTAAGAAGATTTCTTATGGATTTGAGGTTGTAGAAGTTGGGTTTCTTACGGTTTCTTCATTGAATGCCGCCATTGTTGCAGTTTTTCAACTGCGTTTATTTGGTGATTCCTTGGAAGAATTTTTTTGTCTTGCATGTTCTGGTGATGAGATGAAGTGGATCTCTCTTTTGTACAAGATTTTGGGTGAAGAAGATGGTTTCTTTTAAGTGATTTGTGGAAAGGATGTCACGGTTTTAGCTGGATTGTTTATTGCGGTTTCTTCTCGGAATTCCTCATTTATTGTAGTTTTTTGGCTTCATTTGTTTGATATTTTCTTGCATGAAAATAAGAGTCCTCCAGGTAGCATGAAGGATATGGAGTTTTTTAGTATTGGAACTTTGGAAGCTATGATGTTCCTGTTCTTTTTAGGAAACTTTGATTGTGGAGAAGCCGATTCTTGGTCTCTAGTTCTGGGAGTTGATGATTTTGCTTTGTCGACTTTGTTTTGTTTGTCCATGGTGGTTGTGGATGGTTGCATTGAGGTTTTAGAAGAAACTACTTATGAATGGAGTTTGTTGGCCTCAAAGGATGTTCAGGATGGTCCTCTTGATGTTTTGGCTGCTGCGTTCTTGGTGCCTGTTGTTGGTTATGTTGAAGCAACAATGAATTCTATTCTTGATTGGATCTTGTTAGACCCTAAGATTAATGAGGGTCGGCTTTATGTTTGGACAGGTTGTTTAGTAGTTGTTTTTATTTTTCTTGAACCTAGTTGTCATTTGCTTGTTTTGATTTTAGGCTTATTATATCTTTTTAAAACCATTATGATGATATATGGGATTTTTACTATGTTTCATTTTTCATCTTTTGGGAAAGCTGGGAAACTAACCAACCTTTTAGGTTGTTTAAATATTTGGTATCCCCATCACCCCAATGGATCTAAAATGGAATTTAGGGGATCGCATATCCATTATGATAGTTTTAAAGGGTTTTGCTTTTTCTTTCTAGTTTGTAATAGGTTTTTCTTCTTTTAATGCTATTTGCATTTCTTCAAAAAAAAAAAAAACCTTTCTTATCAAGAACTCTCCATAGAACTTCTCTTGGAACTTTATCATACGCCTTTTCTAAATCAATAAATAGCATATGTAGATCCTCCTTATTTTCTCTATATTTCTCCATCAAACCTCTTAATAAATGAATGGCTTCCATAGTTGACCTGCTCAGCATAAATCTAAATTGATTTGAGAAACATTAGTATCATGCCACAACCTTTGCTCCATAACTCGCTCCCATAGTTTTAAAATATGACACGTTAACTTAATTCCTCTATAATTTGCACAATCTTGTGCATCACCTTTATTCTTAAAAATAGGAACTAACACACTCAGTTCCACTCATCTAACATCTTTTTAATCTTTAAAACAGTGTTAAAAGTTTAGTAAGCCAAGAAATTCTTGCAACTCCTAAGCATTTCCACACCTCTATTGGAATATCATCATGTCCAACAGCTTTTCTACCCATCATTTTTCTTAAAGCCTCTCTAACTTCAGGTTTACTAATACGCTAATAAAAACAAAAATCTTTAATTTCATTTAGGGTTCTAAGGTCACTACAGTCAATCATATTTTTACAATCTTCATTAAAAAGTTTAGCAAAATAACTCATCCACCTTTATTGAATACTATCTTCAAGAAAAGAACTTTTTGATCTTCATCCTTAATACAATTCACTTGAATTAAATCCTTACTACTCTTATCTCTATGTTTTGCTAACTTATACATATATATTTCTTCCTCCTTAGAATCTAATCTATTCTAAAAAAAACTAAAAGCTAAGGTCTTTTCATTGCATACTTCATTCTTAGATTATATCTTTTTTCATTATCTGAGTTTTTACAATTAAACCAATTTTTATAACAAATATTCTTATTTTAATATTATCTTATATATTTGATTTCCACCACCAACTATTTTTACTATTAGGAGCTTTTTCCTTTAAAATTCCAAGCACATCTTTTGCAATATTCTTAATATCAATAGCCACTTTTTTCCACTTAATATTAGCATCCTTATGCACAGATAAAATCTTAAGATCTAAAATCTTACTCTTAAATATATTTTTGTTAATATTTTTTAAATGCCCCCATCTTATCCTAGAATATTGTTTTACTTTATTTTTTTTAATTTTTGCCCCTTTATCTTTAATTCTAAAACT
Source organism: Dendrobium catenatum (assembly GCF_001605985.2). Taxonomy (NCBI): domain Eukaryota; kingdom Viridiplantae; phylum Streptophyta; class Magnoliopsida; order Asparagales; family Orchidaceae; genus Dendrobium; species Dendrobium catenatum. The sequence goes on along the minus strand of NW_021320190.1, from coordinate 163,265 downwards.
AATAACTAATGTTTGGTACATAAAGTTTCACTCGGAATAACTTTACAATCTTTATAATCCAAATGTTTTAATTTTCTTATAAGAAAATAATCAATTTGAGTTGTAATATATCCATTTTTATAAGTGATGAGTTACTCATTCCTTTTCTTAAATAAGGTATTAGAAATTAAAAAATCATAAGCTAAAAAAAAATTTAATATGGTCTTGCCACATTCATTTGTCATTCCAAACTCATGGTCACCATGAATGCTTTTAAAATCATTAACCTCTCTTCCAACATGTCCATTTAAATCTCCTCAAATAAAAACTCTTTCTTCATGAGCTATCTTTTGTATTAATTCTTCTAATTCATTCCAAAAATTTAATTTTGAACTCATATCCAAACCGACTTGAGGAGCATAAGCACTTATAATATTAACAATCACAACATCAACAACAATCTTTAAAGCTATAATTCTATTTCCAAATCTATTAATTTTTATAACATTATCCTTCAAACCCTTATCTATAATAACACCTACACCATTTCTAGTATGACTCTTACCCAAATACCAAAGTTTAAATCCTAAACTATCAGTCTCCTTAGCATTCTCTCCAACCCATTTAGTTTCCTAAATGCATTGAATATTATCTTTCTATAAATCATAATATATATTAATTCCATTAATTTTCCTATAAGGGAATGTATATTCCAAGTTCATATCCTAATTTTAGTTTCATGGACTAGCTTCTTTGGCCACATCCATCCTTGATGTTAGAACCCTTGCCTATTTAATACTAGACCTAGGCACCGGTGTAACTGTATTTAGGTCATATAGCACATCTCTTCCAAGGGATACCCTAGCATTAACACAATCTCTTAAAGGGTTCATGTCATTATTATTCGACAAGTTTTATGCTGGTGGTCGACTACCTCATTCAACCATCTGATGACCTGTAAAGTTGTTTGGTCCATTCAAGTCATATTATATTTTTTTGGCTGCAAGTAATGCTTGGATATCTTTACTCTCAACTTTTTAAGGGGTGCATAGTAGACACATGAAGTATATTTGTAGAGTTTTTTTTTTAGTTATTCAGAATATGTTTGCCATGTATGAAGAAGCTTTAAGTCATCCCCTACAAAGAAAGGTTCAATGATGCAAACCGAAGAATACATGCTTGTATTGCACAAACTGATGACACTCTCTTAGAGTAAAAGGCTAATAAGAATGAGATATTTAGGTGTTACATACATGAATGGTCAAAATAACATAATTATTTCCTCTGAAATATGCACGCCAAGTTAATTAGGGTAAAACTTTTTAATACAAGAGATTTCTTAAATGTCGCCAGTTGGAAATTTCTTTAAATTAAATTCCAGGAAAAGAATGGTCACCTTGTCAGCCCTCATTTCTTAAAGATTTGGTACCATGAGATGAAACTCCATAGATATGGTGGTCATTCCCCACCAGATATTGACTATAGCCACCTTGACAATGAGCATGACATTTTAGATTACAGTTGGAGTTCGCAGTTTGACATTTTCATTATTGATTTCTATAAAGAGTGGATGAAGGAGGTATTACCTGATGGTAAGCCTAAAGAATTCTTCAATATTGAGGACTGGAAAGATCTGCAATATGAGTGTCAGTTTTATTAAAAATATTATCCAACTATAATCACATTTACATATGCTAATTTGGAATTAGAAAATCTATGTCCTCGTCTAAATGTTATCTACGCCAACTTCTTCTATGTTTTTATCATTGTACTTTTCTTATTTAGTAGGAAGTGTGTCTATATGCTTTTCTTTATTATGTAATCGGTTCTCTATGCATCTACATTAAAAAAATTTCTATGTTGGATAAGGACTTTGACTTATTTAGCTTAGTTCTCCAGCATATTAGTTTGCGTTACTTATAATTTTAGTTATACAAATTAAAATGTGACTTAAAAAGACTTGGTTAGAAAATATTAGAAATGATCTTATTTATTAGATTTAAATGAGAATTTGATTTTTAACATGATACAATAGAGAAAAAAGGATTCATGTTGCCGACCCCATGTAGTGGGACAGCTGTTTGATGTTATAGTTGTCATTATTGAATTAAAATGTCATGTTATTAGTATACTTGAGTTAATTATAATAATTTATTTAAATTTTTAAGTCAATTAAATTTTAAACTTAAAATAGTTTGTATTATTAAATCATTACTTACTACAAAATTAACATGTTTTGCCCCATTAGTCTATCCTACAAATCAGCATGTAATATAGAAATTTGTATTATAACATCAATTTGTATTATCACATCATTCTGAGCTGTCTAATCATCATGTATTGTTAAATCAAGTTTGTTTAATCACTTCGTATTATCAAATCTGTCAATTTTATCAAATTAGGCTATTCATTTATTTATTGATAATATATTATAATTAATATAATCTACTTGAATTCTCCTATAAATTGAGCATGTCTTCCTTGTTTGGATGAATATAATAGGTATCCTCCATTCTCCACTTTCTCTGCAAATATTCTTGTGCATGCACATGACACCAAAAATCCCTTCAATGCAACTGATTATGGAGGGCATCACTTGATTGAGGGAATGCTTAGCACATGTCATTGATGAGGGGTTAGAAGAGATTGCAAAAGAGAATGAAATTTATCAGTGTTATATACATTTTTTCTCAAAAATGAAAGGCTGCTTATTATGGCAGGCACACATCAAAGCTATGGATATTTCCTATTACAAGAATGGAGACAATTGGACTAAGGCTGGTGGGAGATTTCTGCAAAAGAAGTTTTTGAAACTCGGGGGGGGGAATCTAGCACCTATTAATGTTCTAAATGTTAAAGGCTAGATACTCTGAAATTGGATATTAGGAAGACGGGTTGCTTCATATGATTTTGAAAAACCTGACAGCTTATATAGCTCACTAAATCCTTTATAAGAAATGGCACCCCATGGCTGATGTACTCCTCATTGAAACATATAAGAACTTGATTGTTATTTTTGGTAGAAAGAAAAATGAGGTTCTAAGTGCATCGGACTGGCAATGCGTCCAACTTTGGTTCAAGAACAAATTCATTTGCTGCCCAACTCAGACCCAAATCCACGCTTGCATGCGAATGGTGGTGAAGAATATTAGAAGGCCTTCTTGAAAGTTCATTAGGGATGTTAAGCCCTTAAGAACTAGCCCGAGGCTAATCAAGAGGGGGGTGAACTGGAATTTTCAAAAAAAATTATTTAGTTAAAGCACAACAAAACTTTAAAACCAAATCACCACAGAAAATAAGGTGCAGAAAAATAAACGCGGAAGCAAAATAAAAAAAGATCACACCGGATTTATAGTGGTTCGGTCAATCCTTGACCTACGTCCACTCCTCGGAGGCACTTCCGAGTATTGCACTAACTAAGTGTCTCTCTTTTAGCTCCCACAGTTAGGCAGAGAAGCCTTTACAACAAACTCCTTTTCACCAACCTCAGTGAGGCAAAGAACCGACTCCTTCTGCTTCCTCCTGAAGCGGGAAGACAACCAAGACCTTTGCTGAAGTAGACCTCCCAAGAACCTCCCAAGGACGAAGAACGGAGATGATGACTTGAAACCTTCCTAGGAGCAACCTTTGTGAACCCTCTCACAAACTTCTCCTCACAAGTTCCTCTCTCTCTCTCTCTCTCTCTCTCTCTCCTTCTCCCAAGGCTCTCTCAGGTCAAGACTGCAGCACCCAAGGTCTTAAGCAGGAGAAAATTTGGGTCCTTTAAGTAGAATTTCAACAACCGACTTTATCGTCCAGGCCGATATCAATATCTTCTTGGCTGATCAGTACAAAATAAGCTCAATCATATGGGACGATTTTGGACGATCATAAGAAAATTGGTTAAATCGTCCAAGCCGATACAATATCGTCCTGGCCAATTAGTTCAAATCTGAGTACAATCATCCTGAACATCGTCCTAAATAGAGTCTGGCCAATGTCAATCATCCAGGACATCGTCCCGGCCGATTCTACCATCGGCTTGGCCGATGTGATCATATCAATCAGCCTTAATTACTTTCTATAATTGCCAGATTAATTTAGGCATAATTGTGTTGTATCATCCAGACTTATATGGATATCGTCCGGGCTGATAATTCGAAATAAAGAATACCTAAATTTATCATGGCGACTGATTCTTTCTGATTTGATCTTATCATCCTAGCGGATATAATGATCATCCAAGAAGATTTGCTTAATGACGGCTGCTTAACCAGGATGCCCTAATTAGGGTTTCTATTTTTAGTTGAATCGTCCTGGACGATATGAACATCGTCCAGGATGATGTACTCAAAACTCAGAAAACCCCTCAAGTGTGTGTGTGAAAGGTTACTTAGCATCAAGAACCACTTTTATAATTGACTCAAGAAAGAAAAAATACAGACTTGACTCAACCTAAATCTACCCGATCTTGAGCTGACTTGAGTTGCTTCAATCTTGTGGATCTGAAAAGTTAGTAGGCAAAGCAATCATAGGAAATCATGAATGTTTGCTATCATCAAAAGTCTAATCCATAAACTCAGATTTGTAACAATCTCCCCCTTTTTTATGATGGCAAACATACCCATAAAATTTCAAACAGTTATGGCAGTTTAGTAAAAAAATAGTTCATTAAGTTTTAGAATTCAAAGTATAAGATACATCATACTACTCCCCCTTTTGACATCACAAAAAGGAGGAAGGGAAACACAAATAAAAACATAACAAAAACTAAAACAAAACATAAGAAAAAAATAACAACGATAAAACAAAAGCCATAATTTTTTTTTTTAATCAAGGCATAAACATGATATAGTCTCCATGTGATTGATTATAAAAATTTATAAGTTAATGAGTTAACAACTTCAAAAATTCAAAAAATGATAAAATATCCAATCATGTTAACCCTAAGCTCGAACTTCTTTTAGGGCAAAATCTTCTTTTGAAATCAAAATGCCTAACTTAGAAAAACATTTGGATAAGAAAAAGAGATCCAGTCAAGACTTGATTTCAGAAAAATATCTTATAGAATAATATATCAAAGTAGTTTGTTACAATCGCAAAATTTAAAATCAAGTCTTTGAAAATCTCAAGTGATACATTAAATCTTCTAAGTTTTAAGAGTTGGAGGAAAGGAAGATAGCTTGCTTTTTTATGGGCTCATTTTAAGCCTCTTATCCATTGAATGGCACACTTTGTGCATCTTTTAATTGTATATATTTTTTCAATTTGGCGTCATTGCGTATCTTTTATTTTTGGCATAATTTGCCACTTTTTTTCATTATTTTTGCAAGCTAGATTTTTTTTAAAAGAACTCTTAAATATTCTTAGTTGTGAGTATATCTTCCAGATATTAAAGAAGAAAAACTCACTCTCTAATATAGGGAAGAAAGATCCATAAAATAGAATCAAAAATCATGTGAGAGATTCATTAACAGGATAACGAGAAATCTTGAAGTAACATAAAAACTTTGATTATTATAGTATAAGCTAGACTACTGTAGCAAGGTAGAAAAGATCTCAATTATAAAATCTAGTTGTTAATTTGAGATAGATTTTTGGTTAAAAACAAAATTTATCACCAAAATAATTTAGAGAAAGAGACACAATCACGGTGTTTTTACCCTTTAGCAGATTAAGTGATATAAAATATTAACTCCAAATTTTCAAAATAAAAAATAAGATATAAGATATCAATTCAGTGATAATTCGAAAAAGGAAAAAATAAAGCAAGGCATATGAAAAATAAAGTACCAAAAGCAAAATAAAAACTAACTAACTAAAAATAAAAAACAACTAGAAAAATGCAGCAAAGAGATCAGTAGAAATCAAGTTCATGCATTAATGTCAATCACACCCAATCTGGTCCTTAAATTGGTGAAAGTGTCGAAGGCCAGTAGTTTAGTAAATATGTCAGCCAGTTGATTCTCAGTCACCACATGATGTAACTCAATATCTCTCTTAGTCACATGGTCTCTAATAAAGTGATGCCTAATATCAATGTGCTTAGTCCTTGAATGTTGGATAGGATTCCTAGAAATACAGATGGCACTAGTGTTGTCTCAAAGAACGGAGATGGTGCCTACAGGTAATCCTAAATCTAGTACTTGTTGTTTTAACCAAAGGACTTAGGCCATATAACTTCCTAAAGCAATGTACTCAGCTTCAGTAGTGAAAAGTGCAACAGAGTTTTACTTTCTGCTAGACCAGGAGACTAAAGAATGTCCTATGAATTGATAAGTTTCCTAAGTGCTTTTTCTATCCACTTTACATCCTGCAAAATAAGAATCAGAAGATCCAATAATCTCAAAAAAAGTGTTGTGCCTAGGGTATCAGATTCCTAAGTTTTGGGTCCCTAAAAGGTATCTAAGAATTCTCTTAACTGCAGTCAGGTGGGATTCCTTAGGGTCAGCTTGAAATCTAGCACAAAGACAAACACTAAACATTATATCAGGTCGGCTAGAGTCAGGTAAAATAAAGATCCAATCATCCCCCTGTTCTTCTTCTGATCAACAGATTTTCCATTTGGGTCCTTGTCTAATTGAATTCGTGAGGTTATTAGAGTATTAATTGGCTTAGCTTTGTCCATCTCATATTTCTTCAAGATGTCTTTTATGTACTTTATTTGGCTCAAAAAAATTCAATCATCTAATGGTCTAATGCTAAACCCCAAAAAGTAGGATAATTCTCCCATCATACTCATCTCAAACTCCTTACTCATTATTTATCAGAAGATCCAAAAATTATATCATCGACATAGATCTGAACAATGAGTCAATAATCTCCTACTTTCCTCAGGAAAAGGGTGGTGTCTACACTCCCCTTAACAAACTCCTTTTCTAGTAAGAATGTGCGAAGCCTCTCATACCAAGCTCTGGGTGCCTACTTTAGTCCATATAAGGCCTTTTTTAATTTGAAAACATGATTTGGAAATTGGGAACTCTCAAAACCTGGGAGTTGTTCTACAAATATATCCTCTTTTATTTCCTTGTTTAAAAAGGCACTTTTAACATCCATTTGGAAAAGCTTAAATCCCTTATAACATGCAAAGGCTAATAGCACTCTAATGGCTTCTAATCTAGCTACAGGGGTAAAGTCTCCTCAAAATCTATCCCTTCTATTTATTTAAACCCCTTAGCCACTAATCTTTCCTTATTCCTAACCACCACTCTAGAATCATTCACCTTATTCTTAAAGACTCACTTGGTTCCAACTACACTTTATCCCTTAGGTCTTTCTACAAGCTCCCAAACATCATTTATAACAAACTAGTTCAACTCCTCCTGCATGGCTAAGATCTAAACTCATAAGTAAGGGCTTGATTTATATTGGTGGGTTTAGACATTGAGATAAAGGCAGAGTGATTTACTTCCTTCCTAAGTCCATGTATAGTCCTAACTCTATCAAAAGGGTCTCCTAAACTCAGATCTTTAGGGTGACTTGAAGAGTATCTCCAATCTCTAGGAAAAGTGTGTGAAGGTTCAACCCTTTCCTCTAGATCTATATTTTCTACTCCTTGGGTAACCTTTCCTACTCCTTTAGTGTTCTGGTGCTCTACCCCCTTCTCCAAGTTTTCTAATCTAGTGGCAATCTCTCCATCATCATCATCCTCAACTCTAGGCTTTCTAGGATCAGACTCATTAAATACTACATGTGTAGTCTCTTCCACCATCAAAGTCCTCTTATTAAACACCCTAAAAGACTTCCCAATACTAAAATATCCTATGAACACTCCATCAGATTTTAGGCCAAATTTTCCTAAGTGAGACTTCCCATTATTGTGAATGAAAACCTTACAACTAAAGACATGAAGGTGGGAAAGATTGGGTGTCCTACCCTTAAGGATCTCATAGGGTGTCTTATTTAATTTGGCTCTAACATTCACCCTATTCAATACATAACAAGCTGTGTTAACTGCTTCAGCCCAAAAGTATTTGGGAAGTGCATACTCAGCAAGCATGGCTCTAGCGGCTTCCACTAAGGTTCGGTTCTTCCTTTCAGCTACCCCGTTCTACTAAGGGGTCCTAGGAGCTAAGAAGTTTTGGCTAATCCCCTTTTCCTCACAAAAATCTCAAAAACTCTCATTTTCAAACTTTCCCCCATGGTCACTATGAATGGTCAAGATCTAACAACCTAGCTTTTTCTGAATCCAAGTAAAGAAGACTCTAAATACATCAAATGAATCATTTTTATGTGACGGAAATCTAATCCAAGTAAACCTCGAGTAGTTATTGATAATCAAAAAATCATAGACTTTTCCTCCCAAGCTGACAGTGCTAACGGGTCCAAACAAATCCATGTGAAGGCTTCTAAGGGTCTAGAGGTGCTAATGTCCTTAATGGAGTGAAAAGTGGAGTGGATTTGCTTTCCTAATTGGCAGGCATCATAAAGGTGGTCTTTTGAAAACTTGAGCTTAAGGACACCTCTAACTATGTCTTTTTGAGTCACTTTCCTAATTGATTTCATACTAGCATGACATAATCTTCTGTGCCACAACCATGAATCATCAATAGCAATTTTTAAGCAAAATGAAGCAACACATTCAATGTTATTTAAATCAAACATATAAACATTGTTGATCCACTTTCCCTACAAAATAGTGTTATTATTTATGCTCATAATGCATGAATTTGCCAAAAAAATTATGATGAAGCCCTTGTCGTAAAGCTAACTGATGCTGATCAAGTTGTATTTCAGTCCATATACAAGAAAAACATTTTCAATCATAAGATTCTTGGAATTACCAATTATACCTGCTCCTACCACCTTTTTGGCGGTGTTGTCTCCAAGAGTCACCTTGCCTCCTGTCCTAGTCTCCAGTACTATGAATTTATTGGTATCGCCAGTCATATGTCGAGAGCATCCGCTATCCAAATACCACATTCTCTCACGAGGCCTTTGTTAGAGCTTGCCTACAAAATTATCAAATGTCAGATTTAGGAACCCAAACATGTTTGGGTTCCTTCTTATAGAAAGTAAAATGCAATGCATGCTGTGGATCATATAACTTGGGTCTCCAGACCCATTGTCAGCTATGGTGAATAGTATAAGTGTGTGCTATGTTTCCTAGCGTGCCACATGAAAAATAACTAACTCCAGGAAAAGGATGCACTAATCTACTCCTATGGTGATGCTTTTTATGTGATACATGAAATGAAGATTTTTTATTTTCAAAGGTTTTTAAATTTTTCTAATTTTTTATATTCTTTTACTAACTCAGAATGGGACAATTTTAAAGAATCATGAGAATCAGATAACTCAGCATACTTTTTGTTTAATGCATCAAACTAATCAAGTAAAGCCATGTGATTTGAAAAAAATATTGAATGAACTTTGAGAAGAATTTCATGCTCTTTTTGTAAATTAAAAAAATTCAATTTCAAGCTAGCATGAGTTTTCTTAAGTTTCCTATATGATGCATGTATTTTTTTAGAAATTTCAAGAAGTTTCTCATAGGTTAGTTCACATACTTCTTCTTGGTTACTTTGACCAAGATTATTGCCTGCCATCAAGCACGAGTTTATTATCTCCTCCTCAGGTTCAGTTTCAGAGGAATTTGATGCAGAATTCGACCAGAATGCCTTTTCGAATTTCTTCTTGTTCTTGTCCTTTTTGAAGTTTGGTTTCTCCTCACCCTTCTCCTTACTTGGGTGTGCCTTTAGTGTAGGACAATCAGTTTTAACATGTCCAGGCTTCCTGCATTCAAAGCATATTGTATCATTAGAATTATTAAAATTTTTGCTTCCCTTACCTTTATTTCAGTTTTGATGATTCTTGTGCTTCTTCTTTAGAAAGCTCTTAAATTGCCTTATGATTAAAGCAACATCATCTCTTTCAGCCCAGAAGAATCAGTGTCCAAATCGTTCGCCTTAAGTGCCACTATTTTCTCCTTCTTTCTTTCACCTGCATCAAGATTTCTTTGGTTCACCCCTTGTTCGTAAGCAATGAGTGAACCAAGTAAGTTATCGATTGAATATGTATTTAAATCTTTAAATTCAGATATTGTAGTAATTTTTGCATCGAAAGAGGAAGGAAAACATCTTTAAATTTTGTTTATTTTTTCATAGTTAGAAAGTTCTCTTCCTAAAGCATGCAATGAAGTAGCAATCTGAGTAAACCTTGTATACATTTCAAAAATTGATTCAAAAGGTTTCATATGAAAAAGTTCGTAATCATACAAGAGAATATTCAAACGGGATTGCTTGACTTCATTAGTACCTTCATAGGTGATACATAATTTATCCCAAATTTCTTTACCAATAGTGCATATGAAAACACGCATGTAATCTTCTGATTTCAAAGAACAAAAAAATAGTTTAAATATTTTGCATTTAATTATGCTAAATCCCTATCATCTAGAGTCCATTGAGTAAAAGTAAGTGGAACAGTAATGCAACTCAATTTTCCAGTTGGAGGTGTACAACCATCCTTAACAAGCATCCACATGCGATAATCAATTGATTGTGAAAATATAGACATGCAAGTTTTCTAAAAAACAAAAGGGATATTATCAAACAAATGTGGTCAGGTAATAAAATATCCTTCCTCAGTATTACGATTTTTGTTATTAGCCATGGATCAAAATTCAAAAAGTTTTCAAACTTAGTTTTTATGAATCCCGCTCTGATACCTCTTAAAAGTTTGTTAGGGATGTTAAGCCCTAAAGAACTAGCCCGAGGCTAACCAAGAGGCGGGTGAATTGATATTTTAAAAAAAAATTCTTTAGGTAAAGCACAACAAAACTTTAAAACCAAATCACCACAGAAATCAAGGTGCAAAAAATAAACGCGAAAGCAAAATAAAGAATGATCACACTGAATTTATAGTGGTTCGGTCAATCCTTGACCTACATCCACTCCTCAGAGGCACCCTCCGAGTATTGCACTAACTAAGTGTCTCTCCTTTAGCTCCCACAACTAGGCGGAGAATCCTTTACAACAAACTACTTTTCACCAACCACAGTGCGGCAGAGAACCAACTCCTTTTTCTTCCTCCTGAAGCGGGCAGAGAACCCAGATCTTTGCTGAAGTAGACCTCCCAAGAACCTCCCAAGGATGAAGGACAAAGAAAGGAGATGACGACTTAGAACCTTGCTTGTAGCAACCTTTTTAAACCCGCTCACAAACTCCCCCTCACAAGTTCCTCTCTTTCTCTCTCTCCCTCTCCTAAGGCTCTCTCAAGTCAAGACAGCAGCACTCAAGGTCTTAAGAAGGAAAAATTTTGTGTCCTTTAAATAGAATTTCAAGAACCGACTTTATCGTCCAGGCCGATATCAATATAATCCTGGTCGATCAGTACAAAATAAGCTCAATCAGCTACAATGATTCAGGACGATCAGAATAAAATTGGTTAAATTGCCCAGGCCGATATAATATCGTCCTCGCTGATTAGTTCAAATCCGAGTACAATCATCCTGAACATCACCCTGAATAGAGTCTGGCCAATGTCAATCGTCCAGGACATCGTCCCGATTGATTCTACGATCGGCCCGACCAATGTGATCGTATCAATCAGCCTTAATTACTTTCCATAATTACCAGATTAATTTAAGTTAAATTATGATGTATCGTCCAGGCCAATATAGATATCATCCGGGCCGATAATTTAAAAAAAAAAAAAGAATACCTAAATTGATCATAGTGGCTGATTCTTTCTGATTTGAGCCTATCATCCTGGCCGATACAAGGATCATACAGGATGATTTGCTTAATGACGGCTGCTTAACCAGGATGCCTTAATTAGGGTTTCTATTTTTAGTTAAATCATCCTGGCTGATATGAACATCGTCCAGGCCGATGTACTCAAAATAGAAAAACTTAGAAAATCCCTCAAGTGTGTGTGTGTAAGGTTACTTAGCATCATGAACACTTTTACAATTGACTCAAGAAAGAAAAAATACATACTTGACTCAACCTAAATCTACCCGATCTTGAGTTGGCTTGAGTTGCATTCGATCTTGTGGATCTAAAAAGTTAGTAGGCCAAGCAGTCATAGGAAATCATGAATGTTTGCTATCATCAAAAGTCAAATCCATAAACTCAGATTTGCATCATTTCTTTTCATTTTTTTAACTGCCTTATGTGTGTTAGTTTACTGATTTCCAAATGTTGTTTGAATGTGGTTTATGCTTGTGTAATGTATTAGATTACTAAATTCCATGTTGTAGTGTATGTTTATTTATGTTGTTGGATGTGTTTATTTGTCTCAGATTGAATATACTTTTTAACATGAGTTTTTTAATTTTATTTGAAATTTATTAATGTTTCAATTTAACTCCAAATTTATTAATATTCACTTAACTTATTCAATTCTATTTAAAATTAATTTAATAAATTTAAATTAATTTTAAATAGCATTGAATAAGTTAAGTGAATATTACATTAACTAAATGAAAGGAAAGTCATATTTAATGATCACTGGAAATATCAACATCAGCAAAAGTCTACATCATATAGAATATAAACATAACACTAATTAATGCCTCCAACATCTTTTGTGGGGTAATGGATCACTTCCTGGTGTGTAATGCTATGCTGGATGTATAGCTCTATCACATAACATATGATGATCAACCCCAATGATGCCTTGCTACTCCACCCCAAGTGTGGATTCTTCTACAACATTCATTGATGTAGTGTATGGAACATACTCATGTGAGAACCAACCATGTGTAGACTATTGATTTGGCTAAGTAAAGTAATTGATTTGGCTAAGTAAAGTAATTCTGACCAAGTCCTAAATCTTCATATGATGATGGTCCCATATCCGTAGAATGGAGATCCACTATTACTGGAGTAGAGGTGCCGCCTGGATACCATATATATCCATGCTCTAAGTAATGCTCATCAGGAATATGTATCTCTCTATGCAGATCCATAGTTATCTATGCTATTATCTTAATAATACTTTTGTCATTATTGTATTCATCAGAACTCACCAAAGGTAGCACTGCCCTCTCTGCGTCCAAGATACAATTATGCTGAAGGAAAAAAATTAAATGACTATAAGGAGTATTTTAAATATTATTCTTCCATAATAACACGTATAACATAGAAATATTATTAACCAGATATCTCTCTGTAGGTGCTCTGGGGTAGTATGTTGTCTTTGGTGTTCAAGGTGGCTTCAACATGTACAATGTCGCCCATAACCTAAAATATTGTAGGTATTGCTTAATGAAATGATCAGTATTTGCTCCAGCAGTCGTTCCTTCAATAATGTACGCTCGTCTATCCTCCCACAATCTAATATAAGGTAGATGGTACTTCATCCAATCTGTATCGGCTTTACCACACCCGTCTACTCTTGAAAAATTAGGCTCCATAGGTTTAACTTTAGTAATAGGAACAAAACCAAACTATCGAACAACTCTATATGGCAAGTGCCCCTCTACACGAGTCTAACTAACCAGAGGTATACAAGCTAACTAGATTGCTTCTCTTAATAAGCATATGTCAATAACTTGAGAGCGAACTTCTACTATGTAAGGTTCCTATGTTACCTACCAAAGAAAAAAAAATTATTTAGGTTACTTCAAACCGATATAATTAAACTAATTAGTGTTATCTTGTAAAATTAGTACTTACTTAACTGTCCAATAAGCCATCCAGCTCATCTCTATAACTATTGATGCTACTTGTTGTGAGTTGTCTTATGAGTTCTTGGTTCCACCTACATAAATAAAAAAAATTAAATTAGTTTATGTTAAGCAATGCAAAATTAAAGATATTAGAAATTAAAGGCCAATTAAATAGAATACTTGTATCCAACAGTAAGGCCATCCAAGCTAACATGTTGTGGGACATAAAGTGCAGGATGTTCGACATGAAGTCGCTCCAAAAACCAAATTTGAAGCAAATGAATACATCCTAAAATATTTGAACTCTTTGTCTTTGTCGCATCAGTAAGTTCCTTGTACAAGTGAGCCAGTATTACTGCCCATAAAGGATAAGTGTTAAATAAACCTAAGTCCTCTAGCAAATGCAGGAACCTTAAATGAATCTCATAATTGGAGGTGTATGGTAGAAGGTAAGATCCCATCAAGAAGAGAATATATGCTTAAACATGCTGCCAAAAATCAAGCTCAATCAAGTCCAGGTATGAATCTCTATAAAAGGTCCAACGTAGCCATCTCAAAGGTAAGCATGTCTGAGCTTTTGTCTGTCCAATCTTGAACTTTAAAGAGACTCGTGAATTGAATGGTCTGTCCAATCCTAAACTTTGAAGAGACTCATGGATTGAATGGATCATGATATACGACATCTCACTGAGGGTGTTGGCCTAGTAGATCTTGTTAACAATCATACCAACTTAACCATCATCTACTAGCACCTACAACACTGTGGCCAACTAATATTGGCCCATTAATGTGAAGACCCAATATGACATAAACATCATGTAATATAATATTCATCTCACCGACAGGTAAGTTAAATGAGTTCGTCTGTGGGAACCAGCACTCAACTAAAGCTATAAGTAGATTGTGATCCATCCTGATATATCATAGCTAACTCACACAGTCCAGTCATAAAATATGAAGCCCTTTCATAAACCTCAAATAATTGATTATCCACTAATGTACCATTAGAATATATGAGGGAGTTTCCTAAATTGTTTCCTACAAGTTCTGAAGATTGAAATTCATTAGTAGCATTAAGTGAAAATAGGATCTACTTAATACTTTAAGATAAATCATACCTCATCTGGATGGGCTGCTCTGTGTGATCCACGTAGTGTAACAATGTTGGGATGTATGTCCATCAACAGAGCTTGTTGATCTTTATCCCCTTATGGCGCACCCTGTTTAGCTTGACACTTCTGTCGAGCTGGTTAATTTTCTATCAAAATAGCTGCAAGTTTATCAACAAAAATTTGATACTTTTCAATATAAATAAAAGAGCAAAAAATGTTAAAGTTAGTAAAAAAATTTCTTGTAATATAATTGTTTGTTAGGAAAAAAGCTTTTTTCAAAAGTAGTTGGCAAAAAATGAAAGCCTTGGTTGACTTTTCATGATATATTGGGAAAAAAGACACATTGAAAAATGATATATCTTTCATTCTCGTACTAAAAATATATACTAAACATTCTTGCATCAGTTTCAAGTTTTCACAATTAAGCCCACACTCATGGGGAAAATGTGTAGTTATTCTAGTGTTCTTCAGTAGTTATAATCTCCAACCGTCAGACAAACATTTGAACAAAATTATAAAATATAACAGTAATAAGAGCTTACACTAGTAACACACGCGCTCTCTTTAATATGCCATTAAATGCTTCTGATGCGTTAATTGTCATTATTTCGTATCGGAACCCATTTTGAAACATCACTCTCAACTAACCATTGATGAAGTTCAGGCTTTATTTTGATTATATCTAATATGCTTTGATTGAATATTTAAGGATCATCAGTATTACCTATTGTGTACATCTTCTAGCTTAAAAACTCCACATCAACAACTCCCATTTGTTGAATGGCTTTCTTAAAGTTTTCACACAATTGTCTAAGACAATGGCGATGTGCTCCACCTCGGAATATGTCCCTATAGCCATGTACTAACCCAACATGCTGATTAGATATAATACAGAGATTACTTCTAGTGCTAATAGATGGGATTAAATCATGAATCATGGCAAGAAACCAGATCCAAGAATTATTGCATCCAGACTCCACAATTCCAAAAGCTAATAGGAAGATATCGTTATTCGCATCAAGCACAACAACTATGAGTAATGTTCCCCTATATTTACCCAATAAGAATGTCACGTCAAGGCTGAGAACGGAATGAAACAATCTCCAACTAGTGATAAATGGTATGGAAGCCCAAAATAACCTTTGAAATCTATGTGAACTAAAGGATTGGATTTTATAAACTATTTTGGGCATATCTGTAACAGTAGCTTCCATGAACAAATTCAGTGATGGATAAGATTCCTCCAAACTACCAAACACTTCCTTAATAGCCTTTCGATATGCATCCCATGCTTTCATGTATGAAACTATTATGTTGAACTTTGCCTCAACTCTTTCAATAATTTCTTTGGGATTAATATCCATTTACTTCCTTATAGTCTAAATAATGAAGAAGCTAATGAACATTGAATTATATTGCCTATGACCTGCTTGAAGAATATGGTTCGTACACGTATATGGACATTTTCTGGTGGATATCTTCCACCACCCAAATGCTTGTTTAGACTAGCATGTAAATTCCAACAACAGTTAATCATCATAGTATCATGTTGTATACATGCAACTGTGAATTTTTAAATATTTGAAGCAACCATTGTATACATGAATATTATTTTTAATGGACCAACCTTGTAAGGCAATTGCAGTTATGATTTTCGGTAGAAGCACATATGCTCTACCAATTCATTTGTAATGATGAATTCATTATTTATCAAGCTAAAAAAAGTAGTACTATTGGATACAACCTCCGCATTCCACTAGCGTTTACTCATGGAAATCTTAGCATATTCATTATTAGCTGTCATGCCCTCTTATGTATTTCCAATCCATACACAGTGATCAAGAATAATATCATGGATATTCTGTTGAACACTAATATTGCTAACGGTTGGATCATGAAGGATATCATCAAATTCTCCATCCATATCATCATTTGAACCTTTGCTCATTATCTCATAACTTCATCATCGATTATAGGAGCATATAATCTAATATCATTGACTTCAAAAACACAAGTACTCTGTGATTGTGTTGAGGGACTGTGTAAATTCATTTGTATGAGTTCTGTGTGGATCCGCATTAATACTTATGTAATATTAGATAACGAGTAATAAGAATTTACAACAACTAAGATAATCTACAATTTCTTCGACTGCTAACATACTCCAGGTTTACATTTCGCATTGTCACAGGTTTCTCAGCAGCATCTTGCATCTCATATGTGTGCTCAAGTAAGATTGAATCAAGAATTTGAGCCGAAATATCATCAAAATTACCATTTATTGGAATTTGGTCAACCTCCACATAACTAGAACTTTACTAATAGCTAGTGGCAATGCAAATTCACATGCATCATCGTCCTCAATATTCGAGGCCATATATTGATTGCCCATTGCAAATCGACCCACAATGGTAGCTATGAATTTTGAGGGATCGTACTTCAGCGCTCTAACAACTGTATCATTTAACTGGTTTAAAGTTGACTTAAATGGAACTTGTAATGGGCGACAGTTACCACCAGTATATGTAGGCGAAAAATTCTCATCTAAGGATAACTTCCCATCATATAATAACATTAAAAAATGGTGTTCGTGCACTCATCTTGAATATCTACATTTACAAAATTATTGTAATGCTACATTCATTTAATCAAGATTGAGGGGCTCAATGATGCAATTCCAAGAACACTCAAATGAATATCTCAACTACCAAGACTAATATTAGCTTTTCGTGTGAAATGTACATACGAAAAGTTTCAAGGAAGATTAACAAAATAAAAATTTTCTAAATTTTATCTAAACTTTTTTCAAAAATAAATTAGAATTTATAAGAAATAATGAATTCATAAATTATAACATCTAACATTAAGAACAAACTTAAACACAAGTTCGTGCGAGATAGCCACTCATCAATCGTAATATGCAAAATTGTAACACTCAAGCATATAATTCTAAGATTTTAAACACACGCACACAAGCATTACCTATGTACTACTATATAATTAAAAATTAAAAGATGAAAAGGCATCCAAATCTATATATTTTCCTAATTCCAATTGAACAATAAGATTCCATTATTCAGCAAAAAAAAATTCTGCATTCTACAGAGTTATAAAAAAACTAAAATCCCTTCATTCTACACTGATACATGGTGGATTTTGATTTTTTTTTTTTTTTCACATATCTAAACTCCATTTAGCAAAAGAATGAATAAAAAAAATGACCAAACAAACTTACCATGAGTCGACGAGAAGCGAAGGCGGTCGGAGAGGGTCGCAAAAAACAAATGCAGGAAAGAGAAAGCCAGAGCATCGGGCTTCCTTTTCAAAAAATTTAGGAAAGGAGCTAATCGCCCGTCTAACATGTGACTTATGAAAGCATGGCTAATCGACCGTCAAAAGGCGATTATGTCTAATTTTAAAAATTTTAAATGGATGCTTAATCAGCTAATTATAATGCTTAGATTAAGAATTACCCAAGAAATTTCAGGATGTGGTTAGATAGAATGCAACAAAATATTGGATGACTCACTATTTTTAAAATTTTCGGTACTGGTGCTCCCGCTAATTCCACCTAAAAAACCGCTGAGCTGCACCTTTATAAAATTACCTCTCTTATTTTGTCTACATTGTCACAAAATAATGAACAATTTGATCACATCTTATAGTTTTGGTACACTTAACGAAAGAAAAACCTGTAAGATAAATTTCAGTTGCATGATGAAAATGAAAGTTTTTATTCCATAATAAATATGTTATGAATAAACGTTGATTTATATTGAAGTAATCCATAGAATTAAAAAAAAAAAAAAAACTGAGCATAAAATTAAAAACATGTAGCGGAAGAGTATAATGTAAACGGGTAAAACTCAAATTTGTATAACTGATTATAGAAATATTCTAAATATATATGCTAATTTGATTAAGTAGATGAATATTTTTCTAATGCAAAATTACATATGATCATTGTGTTTGCATATAACAAATTAAGATTGGGCATGTTCTTAAATAAAGGTCTGGTACAGAATCCATTTATATACAGAGCTCAAAACAAGCCAGCTCCAGAATGTTGAGTAAAAGATACAAGCCAACTTAGTCTTGAAATATAAACCTGACAAACTATAAAAAGATCAAAATTATAAGAAATTTAAAAAAAAAAAAAAAAAGGCCCTATAGCACCCAAACTCCAGAGTCAATCACAAGCAGCAGCAAGTAATAAGACAAAGTTTGATTTATTCACAAGCTAGCTTAGTGCCAAAGCTTGTAAGGCATATGGCAAACGCCTGGAATGCTGAAAGGGGTTCCCTGTAATCCATGGTGAACAAATCATCCCCAACCTTTCCAAACTGGAGCAACACAGTTTCTTCTTCCACAGCAGCTCCTGGCTGACTTGGGTCTGCAGCTGCAACTAGCTGGAAGTTCTTCACTGAAGCTACAGTAACACGACCGTGAAAATTTAAGCACCAGCACTGGAGATGCTCGTGCCACCGTGGTGCCTTGTTCTTGAGAACAATGGAGCTTGAACCACTCTTAGTGGCATTTGCCAACTTATTAAGATCATTCTCCCTTGTGGTCTCTCCATCAGAACACAATAATGTGGAATGCATTCTTCTTGGTCCCCTGGACTTTAGAAGGTTGAATTTGTAGGCAACTTGGCCGATCTCAAAGTTTCCAGCAGGGACCTGCGGGCTGATTCGCTTGCTCGCAAATCGTCGACTTGCTCGGCTGCTTGATGCTTTTGCTCCATCATATGGTGGCCGGCTGTCGTAGATTGTAAAGTGTGTACCCAGGAAGTCAGAGCTGATAAATAAAAATTGTAATTGTATGAATCTGGATAGAAAATTTAATCTTGCAATGTATAGAATAATTTTGCCTCTGTTCTGAATTTTGAAACAAGAAGCGAGTAAAGACAATTTTAAACAGCAACTGGATCATATCATGAAAGGTTTTATTTCGTTTGCGAAGTACGAAAACGCATATTCTTTGTGGTCATTTCGAAAAAATCAATAAACACAACAATAGAGTTACAGACAATAGATATCCTCATATTTTAACAAATTTTTGCAAACTCATCTTTAAATGATATTCCCATATTTAAATCTAAAAAAAAAAGGGAAAGATAGAGATGTCTAAGGTATGCATTTGGTTGGTTTGAATGGCTTGGTTTATAAATAAGCTAAATCAATTCATTTCGGCTATAAAATTCAAAAAATTGAACCAACCTTTTTTTCAAACCGAACAAAACTAAACCAACTTAATCTGATAAATTCAGTTCAATTTTACATGAACCATAATATAACTACCATTAACAATGAAATTAATAATCTTTTAATTTAAATAATATGTATTAAGAAAAATACTATATAATATTTGTTAAAATTTATAGTTTTAGAATATAGAATAAATAAAATCCACATTGATCTTCTTTTCACTCTTATTTATATGACCATAAATTTAATGTTTGAATAAATTAATATAATTCAGGTTCTTGGTATGATCAGCTTTATATAAGCAAAATTCTAAACAATAACCAAAAATACAAGAAAGTCAAAACTATAAATAATAACCGAACTAATACTTTAACAGCCGAACAAAACCCACCAAATAAGATCTCTTTGGTTTAATTTTTCAAATTTATCTAAACAATGCTCGCCCCTAGAGATGTTTCATGAAAAGAAAAATGTTTTTTTTTTTTTTTTCAAGGGTAAAACCATATAAAGCACAAGGAGACATTAAAACGAAGCTTTAAATTATGAAAACCACCATGGAGAAATATTTGAGCTAATTATTATGTGTAGAAGAAGAAACAGGTACGCAACCTCAATTTCCCCATGTATGCATTGCTTCCTTGAGAGAGATCGTCAGCATCAAGGGAAATCATATATTCAGTACGGTACCCCCGTCTAAACCTCCGTGCTGCCAATAGAAACTTTCCCTTGCCCATAAATGCTGCAAGAATAAGTCTTTTACTCAACCTTAGCATTCAAAGATAAGAAAAAACAATAAAGTAGAACAAATTGGCACAAAGAAACCAAACTGAAATTAATTTGTCACTTGTACTATGAATCTGAGACCAAAGTGATAAATAGATCATGCTGAATTAGGAAACTTTTTTCTATTTCTAAGATTAATAAAATATAGTGACCCACGCAAGGAAATTGCATTCTAAATATCCCCTTGAACACGCAGACCTAACCTACTGTAAGCAATGAATGCCTAGAATACTTTTTAGAAAGGAAAGGTGCTCCGCGGCGCTTAGGGTTTCGCTCTCGGCGAAACTTTTCTCTTGCGGTGCTTAGGGCTTCGCTCGGGGACTTTCGCCCCTCCTCTCCATCGTCGATGGCAGGAAAATCTCCTCCTCTTCCATCTGCATCACAACTCAATCCGTTGTCTTCAGCTGCTCCGGCTCCATGGACGAACAATTTCACTACAGCTCCTGAAACCAGATATGAGATTTTTCCTGTGTCCTCTCTTCCACCGAAACAAAAACTTTCTTTTGACGTTGATGATCTCTCGGAAGGTATCTCTCTCTGGAACTTATCTCTTATTGGGTATTCTATCGATCAGAGACCGTATTATGAAAGGCTTCTTACAGCCATGAAAAAGTTATGGCAACTAAAGGGATCTCTCTCGTTAATCTCTCTTTCTGGTGGGTTTTTTCCTTTTGAAGTTTAATAACTTGGAGGACAATAATATGGTCTGGCTTGGAGGACCCTGGTTTTTGCATGGGAAGCCTTTTGTTCTTCAACAATGGTCTCCTAAATTCAAACCTAAAAGAGATGAGTCGGCATCTATCCCGATTTGGGTAAAGATTTTGGATGTGCCACTTGCTCTTTGGACCCCGTCAAGAATTTCAAAAATTGCTAGTTATATTGGAATACCGCTTATGGTTGATTCTCTTACAGCCAAACGTACGAGACTTAATTTTGCTAGAATTTGCATTTTGATTTCCAAAGAATCTAAACTTTCGGAAGAAATTTTGATTGATATTGATGGGGAGGATTTTTCTCTGAAAGTTGTCTATGATTGGAAACCGACTCCTGGTGATTCTTGCGAATCTCTTATTCACCCTTCTAATATTTGCCCCTCTAACCCTAAACCAAAACAACCTTTGCTAAATAATAATCTGCCCAATCTGAGGGTCAGAAGTACGAGTAGAAATCCCCGTTACAAACCCTGCACTGTCTCCAAGTTACCTCCTCTTCTTCCTACTCCCACAGAACCACCTGTTTCCAAGCCTGCTTCTCCTCCTCCCACTGAACAACCTGTTCAACATGAAACGACTGCAGATCATATATTACATTCTCCTCCTCCCACTGAACCGTCTGTTCAACATGAAACTATTGCATATCATATATTACTTTCTCCGCTTAGTTCTAAGAACATAATGGAAAAGGATCACAACATGCCCAACCTTAACATTCCTACAGAGGAGCTGTCTTCTTTCGAACCCAACTACATAAAATCTACTCATATATCTCCAGTCATTCCTATTGCCAATAAATTTAATATTTTCAATCTGAAAGGAATTCATGAACCTCGACTTGAAATAGACACTGATGAAGTCTCCTCGTAAATTATGGATAAACATGATTCCAATCCTCCACAAGGGAAAAATCTCTCCTCCTTGAATAAGTCTCCTGCAAACATTAAGGCTCCTCCTGCCAAAAAGCCCACAAAAAAAAAACTGCAAAAAAGGCAAAGCCCTCTTCCTCAAAATCCAAATGAGTCCTCCCACTATTGCCTGCTGGAATGTTAGAGGTTTTAACAAGCCCCAAAAAATTCTAGCTTGTAAAAACCCTTATTAACAGCCACAAGTTGAAAATGTTCTGTGTTCTTGAAGCTAAGATTCATCAGTCTATGCTGGATGATCCTTGGTACGTTAATTCTCATAAACTCTTTGAGAATGAGGGTTGTTGTAACAATTTTGACATTTCTTCCCTTGGCAGAATTTGAGTTAAATGGGATTCCTCTTTTATCTCTTTTAACCCTTTAGTTATTTCTTCCCAAATTATTCATGGTAAAGTTTTTTTCAGCTCCACTACTTCTTTATTTACCTCTTATTATTCATGATAGCCAAGCCGATTTTATTAAGAATAGAACTTCTTCTGATAACATCATCTTAGCCAATGAAATCTTAAGAGATTTCAAAAATTCTAAGAATTATTTATGTGCTAAGCTTGACATTCTTAAAGCTTTTGACTCGGTCTCCATAGATTTTATTATCAATCGTATGAGGATGAAAGGTTTTCCTGAGAAGTTTATTAGATGGATTAAATGTTGTATTAATAATATCCATTTTTCCATTTGTTTAAATGGCTCGCTGGAAGGGTTTTTTAAATCCATGTCTGGGCTTAGACAAGGTTGTCCGCTTTCTCCTCTTCTTTTTAGCATTGTGATGGATGCTCTTTCTTGTAGGTTACATGACAATCATAACTACCATTTTAAAGGCATTGTCTCTAATGGGCATGAATTTAACCACTTACTCTATCCAGATGATATTCTTATCTTTAGTGAGAATTCTATTAACAATGTTAACAATCTCAAGATTATTCTTGATGATTTTGCTGAAGCTTCAACACTACATATTAATCCGCAAAAAAGTTCTATCATTTTTGCTGATATCTATAGCCAGCAAGAGGAAATCTGCAATATTTTGGGAATTGTTAACTCTGTTCAGTACATTACCTATCTCGGTTTACCTATCTCTCTGGACAAGTTAAATGCTTTTCATTTTCATCTTCTTAACAAAATTGCTGGTTTACTGGATGGTTGGAAAGTTAAATTTTTATTTATGGCCGGCAGAATTCAATTTCTTAAATTCTCTAATGCTAATACTTTAACTTATTGGATTAGGGGAGCTATAATACCTAAATGCTCTTGCAATATTATTGATAGGATGTGCTCTAGGTTTCTTTTTCACGCCAAAACTAATGAGAAGAAGTTACATACCATTGCCTGGTCCATTGTTTGCAAACCCTAAAGCTGCAGGTGGACTGGGTTTACCTTCGATTAAGGCTCTTTATCATAGTTTTGACTGCTCTCTTATTTGGAGAATCCTCTCCCGTGACAATGGCTTGGCTTTATGGTATAGAGGGAAATTCTCTTCTCCTTGGAAGCCTCCTCCTATAGGAGCTTCTAAAATGTGGAAACTAATTTGTGAAGTTGCAGGTAAGATTAAGCACAAAATTATCTTACATATCAATACTAACAATAACCTTTCTTTTTATTGGGATCCTTGGTGTAATGACAAAGCTATTTCTGAGTTTATTAATCCTCCTCCTGGACCCTTTGCTCTGGTTAAGAATTATATCTCTCAAAATATTTGGGGGAACATTTATGATTTGCTTAGAATTGTGCTAGATGAAATTTCAAAAATTCCTATTGGTAAGCAACTGACGGTGCTCTGGGATGGCTTACCAAACCCCACCCATCGTTTATTCTTGGCTAACTACTATGAGAATTTATCTGATACTCATTGGCATAAATTTATTTGTTCAAAGGTCATGCTATTAGATTCTCGGTTTATACTTGGATGGCTATTTTGAAAAAGTTGAAAACGGCTGACTTGTTATTAAAGAGGAACATTGCCATCAATTCTTATTACTTTTTTTGCCGTTATGAGATGGAGAATCACAATCACTTATTTTTTGAGTGTGACTATTCTTTTTATGTTATTTCTAATCTTCTTTCTCATATGGATAAATTTCTTTTGAGGCCCAATTCATTGCAGTTACTTGATTATTTTGATCTTATTCATGGTTTTACTAGCAAAGAGAAAATTTATTCATTTTGTTATTTCCTCTCTAGATTATTTTCTTTGGATTGAAAGAAACAAAAGGCGATTTTCAGGCAATTGGGTCTCTCCTTCGGCTCTTTGCTATTCTATTAAAAAAGCTATTAAAATGAAAATTCTGAACAGGAAGAATTTTGAGGAACTTCGAAAAGTTTTTTTCTAATATCCTTAACTGATTTGGTTTCTCTTCTCCTTGTGGTTGGATAGTTGTTCGCTGAATTGCTACAGGGGTGTGATCGGGTGGGGCTGCTTTATGGAGCTTCCACAGGGCTTTCTTACCGGAATCTATTTTTGTTGTATCTGTGCCAATTTGGTCGTTGCTGCCACTTTGGAAGATTCTTTTCCTCTTCTATTTTAGCTTTTTGTTGTTTCGATGTTAGTTTTTAATGCATTTATTCTTGGAGATTGTTTTGGCTTCTATTTTCTACCATTTTTTTTACTTAGCTGGTCGCTGGAGTATTTTGTACTTTCATTCTCTCCTTTGTATTGATTGAAAGTATTGTTTCTTCTCAGGTTTTTTCTTTGATTTCAATGGAAGAATTATGAGGAATTACAATATGTTTCTTTCAATTATTCTTTACTGATTTAGTTTTTCTTCTTTTTGTGGATGGATGGTTCATTGCTGATCTGATGAGATTTTCTGGAGCTTTCACTGGTCATTCATGTTGTGTTCCAAATTTTGGCCGAATCTGTAGCAACTTAGTCGTTGATGCTACCCTTAGATGTTTCGTTCCTTTGTTGCTTGATATCTGGCTGTTTTTTGAGGAAGGATTTCGCTCCTTTCCTTAGATTTTGTTTTGATTTCAAAGTAATTGGACATTGCTGGGGTTTCTTATTGGTGGTGACGCTCATGTTGATTTCCGGGTTTTTTTTTTTTAAATGTGGGCTCCGAAAATTCCTGCCTCTCCGTGCCATCCGTCTATTTTTCTTTTATTTTTAAGTGTTTGTGTGAAGATGACAACAGAGAGTTTTAACGAGATTAGGTTCCGGGGGAATTTTCAGAAGGCAGATTGGGTTTTAGATAAGACACTACCCAGAGATTTCGTCCTCATTTTGTGAGGACTTTTTTATTTGAGTTCTGATTTCCTATAGGCACAAGTCCCTATAGTTAATTACCCCTCCCGATAACATGAGAGAACTTTCGATTAAGGCTAGTCGTTAAGGAGGTCATATGGATCATAAATCTAGTGTACAATAACAACAATTTTAGGGTTTGAATTTTGGATTTAAATTTTGAAGTTTGAAATTTAGAGTTTATCACCATAAACTTAAAACTGGTGGTGGGGGGAGTGAAGAAGAGCCTGATCAAGATCACATGGTTTTGTCGTCCCTGGCTATCATGTTCCCTGGTCTACTTAGTCAGAGGAGGTAGTTGACCCAACCTGACAGAAGGCATCATGTCGGCAGCCATGGGTTGCTTCATCCAAGAATACTTTGTAGACCTGGGTTGGTTTTTGTCTAAGAGAATATATATGAATCCACCTTAGCTGACAGAGGGCTTTATGCCCATCAAATATACCCTATGATCCATCGCTCAAGAGTTTGACGCCGTTAGGGAACATACAGGCTTTGGCTGTGATCGTAATATAATGGTGTCATTTTACGGCAAAACAATCCGATCAAAGGGCACGTGCCACGCCCTGCTGGCAAGAGAATATTTAAAGATGAATCGTAGCGATACACCCAACACGCATTCGCTCTTTATGAGCTGAATTTAATTTCAAATTTATCACCCCCAACAAACGGTTACGGAAGGTGGATGATTTTTAGTTTTAAGTTTTTAGGTGATATATTTTATTTCAAGAATTTTGGCTTTTGTTTTATTTGAGATTTGACCCCTCCGGTTGAGATTTTCTGTCAACACGGCCATCATCGGAGTGACTTCAAAGTCACTTGTATTTTTGTAGAATTTTGGGAGGCATTTTGTTATTCAAGTCATGTCAACTCCGGTCCTTTTGTGGAGGATGAAACTTGAATATTTGACCCGCGCAGCATTCTCGATTCGTTGGATTTAAGACTTAGATGTGACGATTGGAGCACATGCGGGTTGCAGCATTTAACCCTGAGCACCATTTTCGGACATTAGTGTTTATACTTTTAACATGTTGATCGGAGCACATGCAAGGATACATTTAATTTTGCAAATATAATGTTCTATTAGCTAGCATTTGACCCTGTGCAGCATTCTCAGACAATGGCATTTAGAAATTTATTGCACTTGTCGGAGCACATGTAGGGTGAATTTAGTTTAAGAGATTATATTTAATACATAAGGGGGGCATTTTAAAATATTTAAATATGATCAATTTAATCAAGTGATTTCATTTAACAATGGCCTAGGATTTCATTTAAGGACCTACGAACGCCTTATGTCCACTTGTACATATGTTGCAAATCCGGTGGCGTATGAATATTTTTAATGAATTCATAATTTTTCTTGGAGTGAAATATTTTAGCAGGTCAGAGTCAAGTCCTGACCTTAGTACATTTGCACATAATCAAATGAATATAACCTCATTATATCTATAGGTATCTTGAATTAGCAAGTAATCATCAAGCTCTAATCACCGTGGCAATCAAATGCAAACAAATGAGTGGTATACTGTATTTGAATCAAAGGTGACATCTCCTGACATTGACATAACCCTTTGAATATATCTTCTTAAATATATTGTTTATATGTTAGGAGATATTTATCCAATAGAAAGAGTCTAAAGACAGCTTTAAGTTCTTAGTTTGAATAGAATTTCTCAAATTTCTTAAAGAACCATTTTCAATCATACATTGCTAAGACAGATAGAGATGCAGGATAAATGTTTTCAAGCAAATACTATAGTGGCATGATCTTGATTTGGCTAAAGATACATCAAGTCAATATGCTTTGATTTCATGTAATATCATAATTTTGTTTTCCAAATTTTTCTTGAATAATCAACTTAAGTCAAAATCAATTGTTAGTTTCCTTGATTTTTTTTTTTTTAAACAAGATTGTGTCACTTGCCATTAACACAATTTACCTTATAAACCATTAGTAGGTGCACTATCATTTGTTCAAAGGATTAGGCAAATGAGAACACTTTACCTCCCGCTCATTTTATAGGTTCCAATTAATTAGAAACTCATGCTTGACTTGAGGGTGTAGACCCCGTTCATTTTTATTTTATATTGGAATGATTATTCATTAATCATATGATTTTAAATCATTTAAACGATTAAATTTGTTTCAAATTAAGTTCATGTTTTCCAAATTCACTAAGTCCAGAATTTTTAAGTAAATTTTGGTAGCCTCCCGGCATCCCCTCCCCAGCGCCGGGAGGTAAGAAGTGGCTCAACTCGACCAGAGCGAATCAACGGCGAGGGGATTTGGTCTTCAGGCGATGATTGGTTGCAGATCAAATGGTTGCTGATTTCTTGTCGAAAATTTGGCTAAGTCATGAAATTTTGAGGAAACTTCAGCATCCTCCCGACGTCCCCTCGTCGCCAGGAGTTAAGGAGTGGCTTGACTCGACCGGAGCGAATCAATGGCGAGGAGATTGGGTCTTTAGAAGCTCCACTTGACGATGATTGGTGGTTGCCAGAGATTGGAGACTTGTTGCAAGCTCTCTGTTTGAAAATCCTCTCATTTCTCTCCATATCTCTCTCTTTCTTTCTTTCTTTTTATTATTATATATTATATTAAAATCATAATATAATATATATTATAATGGTGATTAGGTCGAAGGCAGGTAGGAAGATTGGAGGCCGGCGGCGGGTTCGACGGCTTCTGTTCGTTCGTCCGTGGGTTTGAAGTTGCTAGATCAGGAGATGGGAGGTCAGCGAATGGTTCGGAGTTCAACGGGAGCCCTCGTTGTATTTCTGAATTTGATTCCTTCCTTCTCTATATTTTTTATTTCTGAGCACGTGTGTCTCCGAATGAGGGGGGCGTTGTTTTTGTGTGGGAGTTGTGGGTGGTTGTTCGGTTGGGTCCGAACGGGAGTCGGGTTCTCCGATAGTTAGAGGTCAACATAAAATAATCTTAAAAATATGCATCGTCAGCCACCGTAATGGAGGTGAAAATCTTTAATGATAATGTTAGAAATATCCTCTTTTATTATGTTGCCAATCGCTCCCGCTTTCCCTCCAATTTTTCTATCTAAAATGAAAAAACTTAAGGGTCATTTTTTGTTTTGAAATTTTCATTGTTGAAAGAATTAATCTTGATTTACTTATTGCTTGGTAACTTCAAGAGTTGATTTTCTTTGATGAGATTAAGTGACTGTTATGATGCGCCGACACTTCTCCTCAAAGAGGCGTGCAGTGTCTGACATGTATCCTACATGACATGCGTTCGACACTCCTCCGACACATGTCGGACACACTGCAAACGTGTCCAATTAAAAAATATTAAATACAAATTGGAAAAACGTGTTCAACATGCGTATCTTACATATTTTATCCACAACACCAAATCATTCGCCCGCACTTAATACTGCATGTGGCAATGTGACTGCGAATTCATCACAAGAGAAAGTGATTGTACTATCCATTCTGACTCCTTGCAATTTTATCCAACCAATGATATCACTCAACTAAAATATTGTCATCTGATCAAATTGCCTATGAATGTGATCTGACAATGCTAAAAAAACTACCGTCAACTAATCGAAGTGGCTTGGTCGCCAATCAACAAAGTATATGGTACTCGTAGGGACAGAAAGAATGAATATGAGAGTAATATGTTTGTATCACCATCTAAGTCTGACTAGCGTGGTAAGCAAGAGGTTTGCACCAACACAAAGACTAGTGGTAACACATAAGAAGAATATAAGAATTTAGAAGATTTTAACATAATTTTCTTTTTTACTATGCTAAGTAGGGTGCAAAAATAAAAGTATTGGCTGCCAACTACCTAAGGATAAAATAGACAAGGCAACCAATAGAAGATGGGTGTCCACATTCATTTGGGGAATGAAAGGGCCACCGAATGACAACTATGGCTAAAGATGAAGAGAAGAACTATTCCTCAGTAGAGTCGTCAGAAATCTGTGGGTTTCGAAAGGCACACAACGAAAGGAAAGAGAGAATGTACCACCTTAGGAGATGGAAACAAACTCCCCTCATAGGTTCAATGGAAGGCAGATTGATTATACATATATTTCTTTTTTTCATTATCTATAAAGAGAGGAACCATACTATCCTGGGGAGATTGAAAACAATTCTCTTTACAGTTTCAAAAGATAAATATGCATATAGCAATAAATATGTATCCCAAAAGATTTCCTCTATCTGACACAAAGAAAGTTAGAAGGGGTTTATTAGTTCCGATGTCTAGTTCCCCATAAGAGCAATCTTTTATGGTTAATTATATCATAAGGCTATTAGGCCCAAAGAAAACTATCGATTAAAGCCATGGTGTCATAAGAATATCAAAGATACATTATCAAGAGATGTACTCTTTGAATGTCAAGAAGTGATCGCTCAAATATAGAAAAGATTTACATTCCAAAGAAAGATAACACTAGGGGCACATAAGCTTGAGAGGCCTAAGATACCCAAAAGAAAGCTTAAACCTATGTTGGGCTTTATATTTTAAGAATAATCTTATTCAAGTACATTATCTAATATTTTCTCTATATGCATGGTACAATCTCTTAATGAATTTTATATTAGAATTGTTTTGCACGACACGAGGAAACAATAATATTTTTACGATAATTGATTGATTCTCCAAGATGGCTCGTTTCATCTATGCTTCAAAACTAATAATAACACTCATATTGCTTGGTTATTCATTAACAAAATTGTGTTTACATAGCCCACCTCAATCACTGTATCTGATATAAATGTTATATTTATTTCATATTTTTATACGAAAATGAAAATAGTTAAGAACTAAAATAAAATTTTCATCTAAATTTCACCATAAAATTAATAAACAAATTGAGATAATAAATAAACTTAAGAATATATACTATGGTGCCTTGTAGTTACAAGTTTTGAAAATTGGGAATTGTATTTGACTACTTCTAAATTTGCCTATAATAATACTATTTCTAGAAAAAATTGGAACCTCACCTTTTGAAGAAGTATATGACCTAAACATTAGATGCATATTGATGTAACAAACTGTTATACATCAGCATGTTATTTTGGATTTGAAAATCATATAGTCCATATGTGAAGCATGGGCTACAAACATGGCGGGATAACCAACAACATAATTTTGATAACATATATGTATATAATAAGCACTAATTTATTTTTTTATTCTATTTTTAGTTTGTTTTAGATAGACTGGTTGTATATTGTAAACTTAGTCTACCCAAGTATTATAAAAATACCTCCTATTGTAAGAAAAGATTATGAAATGAAAGATTTTTTGTTTCTCCCTCCCTAGTCTATCTTCTTACCCTTCTTCTTTACGGAATCCACACTTACTCAAAAGGTGCCTTCACGTTCTTAGTGGAGATCAAGAAGCATAACACGAACCCCCCTTCTTATACATCATGTGATGTGGCAATTTAATTTGCCAAAAATTTTAAAAGCCTCCATGACATCATTAAAAAAAATTAAATTAAAATATGATAAGTATGTTCTAAAGTCAATCATAATTAATCAACAAGACAATATAAAAGATACTATTTTGATTCACATTCAGCCCAGATTATACCATACCACTAATTTTAAGAAATTACATGCAATGTCTTCTAACACATTCCAAATTCTTAGAAAAATTAAATTTATTGCTTAACACCTTTATTTTCGGGTAGATAGATATGCTAGTCATCCTATTAATAATATTGATGATAATCAATCATATGAGAAAGTTAATAAACCTCCACTTTACCAATCTAATTCTTTGGCAGGAAACATAATTTCTCACTTACTAAATCCTTCATTCCTAGAAGATGATTATATGATTATGGAGGAAGCACCATCAATCCTATTATAGAGTCTCGATTTCTAGTTCATCGAAAGAATAAGCCATTTGTGAATAACACATGACTGACTCACAATAATTTGGAGAATTTGATCTCATAACTAGCAAAAACAATTTCAGATTTTAAATTTGAATACAGTTCAACTAAGCCCGAGGGAATTAATGTAGCACATTAAGTGGATAATTCAAATCACCCATTGAACACATTACAAAGGCAAGAGCAATACCAAAGCTAGTAAAAATTCCTAGACAAAAGCCAATTTTTAATTTCATGTTAAGCCAGTGATAGAATTATTTAAATATAATTTAATTTTCATTTTTTTTATTTAAAAATGACCTTAAAATCATGTATAGTTGGTTGAAGAAGCATAAAAATGAAAAAAATTAATGAAAATATTAGAAATATTGTCATTCATTAAGTGGCCAGCCATATATTGTTGTTTCTCTCCAATTTTTTCCTCAAAATTGAGAAAGTTTAAAGATCATTTTTTGCTTATAAATAGGAGATGATATGATTCAAATTTCTATTATTGAATGATATATTTTGGTGGAGAATTAATTTTTATGTACTTATTACTCGGCAGCTTTAAAAGTTGACTTTTTCTTTAGTTAGATTAAGTAGTTATCTTTCTGTTACCTTAATTTTTTTATTCTTCTTATCTTTAACACCTACTCTCAATCTTTCAAACACCTTCCTTCACATCACAAGCCTCCAATAAGACCAAGTTAAAACTCAACCCAAGAATCAAAACCACCCCAAAACCCCACCAGCTATTCTTAACCAAACTAAACAAGATTTGAACCTAGTCTGGTTTCATATGCCTCGACACCCACTTAAACTACACCAAATCTAATCATTTATTTCAAATCATTAGTTCACATCCTAAGCTAACTACCAATCATTATTTCCAACCATTAATTTCAAATAAAATTCGTTTCCTAAGAAGATATTTCAAATCAGCTCAATTAACCCAAGCTTCCTACTCTTCAATTTCTTTCAGTAAACTCATCCGAACCCATCATCTTCCCTCCATAATATCCAAATCATCCTTAGACATCAAACTATAATTTCATAGCCATTATCAACCATTTATCACCCAAAAAGCCTACCCACCACCATCAATCCAACTCATTAAATCAGTATGTATTGAAAATATGTGCCTTAGGAGATAATTAATTCAAGAAAAAAACATCATGATTTAAAGAATATTACTTAGCAATAAGAAATACTCATTCAAGAAGCAAATTCCTCACGTACTGACTCATTTGAACTAAAATTAAGAGTTTGTTTTGGCTAGATAGTTGTTAGAAAACTACTTGTATAACTATTATAGGTAAAATAATTTTTTTTGTAAGTTATTGTGAGCATCATTAATTTTTTTTTTTAGTTGGCCGATGACTTTCTTATAGCCATCAGACTCGAGCATATTTGATTGAAAAAACCACTTCCCATGACAAAAAATTTTAAAAATTAATAAAAAAGATGTAGTCAAACATGACTGTGACTAAATTACCCCAAATGAACCCTAAAACTTGACAAAATTTTAAAAAATTATTGTAGCTTAACATGTTTATCATCTAGCTTAGGACGCCTAAAATGCTTTGAG
Organism: Dendrobium catenatum; assembly: GCF_001605985.2. Lineage (NCBI taxonomy): Eukaryota > Viridiplantae > Streptophyta > Magnoliopsida > Asparagales > Orchidaceae > Dendrobium > Dendrobium catenatum. The sequence continues at coordinate 130,258 of NW_021320190.1, read as the reverse complement.
CTTTGTTGAGCACTATGTTGAAACTATAGTTTAGCTTGTGATGATCAGCATTGGAGAGAATTCAACTGGCTAACTGACTAGAATAAAAAATGGATGCATAACCTTAATCTTTATTTATATGAGAAATAAATAAACCACAACAAAATTTGGGTTGAAAATATAGCAAGTACAAATCATTGGATGAGCAAAAGATGTCTGCTAACAGAATGCTTCATTATGAAATTCTAAATCTCAAAGAAAAAGTTAATGTTAGAGCATAATGATATTTGAAATTTCAAAAAACGATCCATCTCGAAGTAGTTTAACAGGTCAAATGTGATTAGAAACAGTCTCATGAGTATTAAATGCAACAAATCAATCATTAGGAATTAACTCTACATAGGGAAATTTCATAAAGCCAATCCTAAATAGTTGAAATAGGCATATGATGAAGATGATGCTAAATAGAGCTTGTTATGTATTTCAAGTCAATTATGGCACTTGTTAGGTATTGCAAATCAAAGGAGAACAAAATTCTGGCTGAGTAAACTAATGGTAAAGCTTATTTTTATCTCAAAAAAAGGCCTATAGATGAGAGACAATAATTTGAAATTTCTACACCAATATACTCTTTCAACTATTTGATGATAGATTGATAGACTAAACTTAATAAATCATATACCTTAAAAATTTCCTCCATGCGTGAGAGTTTCCACATCGACTATTACTTCTTGTTAAACAGAAATTTTATCAAAAATATTGCACCAAGAGCCCACTCAATCATTTGGATCCATCATGCAAGTCATCTACTCTTGAGCCTTGCTCAATAGTAGTGGAAGGACCAAGATCCATAGGAGCTACAACTGCATGTGCCACTTAATCTTGATCAAACCATTAGCTTGGATACTTGTTATGGAGTGTGAATCAATGTGATCAAAGTTCAACCAAATACACTAGTGTTGAAACCATCTTCAAACCAAAGGCAAAAGATTAAGCCTATAGGTGAAAACCTATGTTGCACCGATACACCTATTTATGAAGGCGTGTTATATCCGATGCACCGATACATAGATACGCCTCCGATACGGCACTAATATATGTCAAATACGGCTTTGTCGTATCCAATTAAAATACTATTTAATTTCAAAAGGACACGCGTATCCGATACGTGTGTCCTTTGAAAAACAAAAAAAAAATCTGAAAAAAAAAAAGACCCGTCGTATTTACTTCTGCGACTGCGAGAGATGTTCTCTCATTTCTGAGATGGATTTGAATCTCTTGATGATATGGGAATATTAGAAATTGCTAATCTTTCACTTGATGAGCCTGAATTAGAAGCTATGAATTTATTGAAGATGATATAGAACTTCAAAGACAAACCACTGAAGAAGCTAATCATATTATTCTTTCTATTGAATAGTTGAACTTCATGTGCTAGACAATTTATGTTTATGCTTTTGTTGTGGCTGATCTGGTGTCTTTGATTCTTGGTGTCTTCATCCCTAGCTTCGTCTAGGGATTGGGAGATATCGATCATCCTCTCGAATTAAGGATCAATTTGATAGGTCGGTTCCTCCGACCTGGGCCCAAACCGAACTGACCCAAGCGAGTCAAGTGTACCAGAGGCGGTGCAAACCGCCTCTTCCTACCACCTAAGGGGGCCCACCACCTCTTGCTTGCCAAATTGGGGACCAATGAGAAATTCATTTCTAAATTAAATGCAAATATGGAAGGTATGGAATATTTAAATCATTATTTTTTATTAGGAAAGGGAGAGGGGGCGGTGGAGAGGCTTTAAATAGAGATGAGGGGGGTAAGGGAGAGGGCATGCTTAGATTGGAGTAATTAAAATACACTTAATAAACAAAAATAAAACAAAGTGATCTCGGTCGTCGATCTTCAGCTCCTTCTCGGATTAGCATGGACGGTTGGATGTCCGCATCAGAGCTCTAGACCTAGCGTCTAGAGATTTGGAGAGAACGATCCTCCTCTCGAATAGAGGATCACTTGTATCTTTGCTTTTGTTCTTTGCTTTGAGTTTTCAATAAAGTTGACTTTGCTTTTCTTGTTCGAGCTCGGTTATTATCTGTTGTTTTTTATCTAATTTGAATTAGGGTTGCTTGCAAACTCAAGTAGATCCGTTAGGATTACTTGCGAACTCAAGTATTTCCTATCAAATTGGTATCAGGGCATCGTCTTGGAACCATCAGTGGCTGAAATTTTTGAATTTAAGCGATGAGTTCTCATCTGGAGGACGACAACTCTTGCAAGGAATATACCCGTAAAGAATGTGGAAGTTTTGGAAGGATAAATTGGACAACTCAAGAATGACTTGGAAGGAAGATTTTCTGATTTTCAAAATCAGATTTCTACCAACAACGAAAAGATGGAAGGGAAGTTCGCAATCGAGGAGATGTTAAAAAAATTACTCGAAGTCAAGAACACCCCGGCAACATCGGAAGCACGGAGGACTAACGACGACCATGGAAGAAGGGGAAACCCTAACCTGTTTTCCGATATCGTGGAGGAAGAAGAAGGCATGCCTCCTCTAAAACCACTTTCTAGAGAGGAGATAAGCAGCGGATTCAACAGAAGGGCTGAATTTCAGGGAAGGAAAGAAGAATACTACTACCACAATGCGGACTTTGAAAGAGAAAGAAGGGAATCCGATACAGAAGGCAGGTATGACCGCCGAAGGGAAGATCGTAACAACTGGGGAGCACGTCCTACTCACAGCTTTGGCGGTTATGGTGGATGCTGAGACGATCCCAAGGTAAGGAAACTAAAGATGCTCGTTTTCAAGGGAAAGGACAGCCACGGCTGGATTTACAAGGTCGAAAGCTACTTCACCGTCAATGAGCTAACCGAGGTAGAAAAGTTAACAGTGGCTGGACTATGTTTGGAAGGAAAGGCGTTAGCATGGTAACAATGGAGAGACAGAAGGGAACCCATCCGGACTTGGAGGGAATTTAAATACAGCTTACTCGAACGTTTCCAAACCGATAGGGAAGGAGACTTCTACGAGCAATTCTTTACGCTAACACAAGAGGGAACTGTGGCAGACTATCGATATAGATTCGAGTACTTAGCCAACAGATTGGACCGCCTATCAAAAACAGTACTGGAAGGAAACTGGATGAAAGGACTAAAACCGGAGTTCCGGACAGCAGTAAGTCTTGGAACCAAGAACCCTGGGAAAAGCCATGGAATTAGCACAATGAGTAGAAGATCAAAAGAAGATGGAGAGAGTAACGAGGGAAAACAACTCGGGAGGATCTTATAAAATGACAAACACCGTCTTACCACCCAAAGGACCAGCAACAAGGAGCCTGAAGGAAGCACCCAAGGAAAAAGTTAGTGGAGGGGTAAGTGGGGAAAATTTCAAAAGGTTGACGGAAAAAGAAATCTAAGAGAAAAGAGCAAAGGGGTTGTGTTTCAGGTGCGATGAGAAGTACATGTCAGGGCATAGGTGCAAGGACTGAACTCTTGAGGTTCTCACCGTCTGTAATGATGAGGAAACTGAAGGGGGAGGTTGAAGTGGGCTAGAAACAGAGGAAGAAGAAGAAATGCATTTAGATGTTGCAGAAGTATCCCTAAACTCAGTAGTGGGGTTTACACCAAATCACACTATGAAGGTCAAAGGAAAAATAGCAGAAAGAGAGGTGATAGTATTGATAGATAGTGGGGCCACCCACAATTTCATATCCATCCAGATTGTCGACATGCTAGGAATGAGGTTAGTAGACACAGGCGGCTACGGGGTAATGTTGGGAACGGGAAAGGTGGAAATGGGAAGAAGAGTTTGTAAGGGTATAGTTCTAACTATACAAGGACTACAGGTAAAAGAGCATTTCCTTCCTTTGGAGTTGGAAAGCACCGATGTCATATTAGGGATGAAGTGTCTACAAACCTTGGGGGAAACGAAGGTTAATTGGGGAGCTCTATGGATGGAAGTAGTGGTGGAGGGACAAAGGACGGTAATCCAGGGCGAAGACGAGCTATCACGATATGGAGTGTCTCTCAAATCCATGCTAAGAAGCATCCAGGAGGCAGGTGGAGGATATTAGGTAGAGCTGCAACGTTTGGAAGGGATCATTGTGGGGAAGAAGGAGAAATCCCTCTCGCAATACAACCCCTTATACAACAATTTAAACAAAATTTTCAACCACCTCAAGGCCTCCCACCCACCAGAGATCAAGAGCATGCAATTGTTCTGAAGGGAGGAGTATCACCAGTCAGTGTCCAGCCCTACCGGTGCCCCCACGTTCAGAAAGATGAAATTGAGAAGCTCATCAAGGAGATGTTGGAAGCAGGCATCATAAGGCCTAGTGTAAGTCATTTTTCTAGTCCTGTTCTGTTAGTTAAGAAAAAAGATGGGAGCTGGAGGTTCTATGTAGATTATCGGGCACTAAACAAAGAGACGGTACCAGATAAGTTCCCCATCCCAGTGATCGATGAATTACTAGATGAGCTACATGGAGCCAAGGTGTTTTCCAAAACAGATTTAAAATCAGGCTACCATCAAATTCGAATGAAGGAGGAAGATATTAAGAAGACATCTTTTCAAACACACGAAGGGCATTACGAATTCCTAGTAATATCATTTGGGCTTACGAATGCCCTTACAACCTTCTAGTCGTTAATGAATCGAATATTCAAGCCACATCTCCGAAAATTTGTCCTAGTCTTCTTTGACGACATACTGGTGTACAGCCGAAACACGGAGGAGCATTACGAGCACTTAAAGGTAGTCTTTGAAATATTACATGAACATCAGCTCAAGGCAAACCTCAAAAAATGCAGCTTCTCGCAACCAAAGGTTGAGTACCTGGGCCACGTGGTCTCTTAAGAGGGAGTAGAAGCTGATTCTACCAAATTTAAAGCTATGCAAAAATGGCCTATACCAAAGAACTTAAGAGAACTAATGGGGTTTCTAGGACTCACAGGCTACCATCGGAGGTTTGTGAGAGGATACAGTACTATCGCAAGGCCCCTAACCGAGCAACTAAAGAAGGACAGCTTCTTATGGGGAAAAGAGGCAATAGAGGCCTTTGAGAAACTACAGGAAACAATGACGACGGTACTGATATTAGGTCTTCTCGATTTCAGCCAGATTTTTGTAGTTGAGACCGATGCATCCGGGTATGGTTTGGGAGCGGTCCTCATGCAAAGACATAGGCCTATAACATATTTCAACCAAACCCTATCAACCAGAGCACAATTAAAGTCAGTATATGAAAGAACGTTAATGACAATTGTCCTGGCCATCCAGAAATGGCGACCTTACCGCCTAGGAAGGCACTTCATCGTAAGAACAAATCAAAAGAGTTTAAAATATTTACTCGAATAAAGAATGGTGACCGAGGAACATCAGAGGTGGTTATCCAAACTCCTTGCCTACGACTTCGAGATACAATACAAGCCAAGTTTGGAAAATAAAGCCGCAGACGCTCTATCAAGATGTGTAGGGAATTACAAGGGATAGCAGTCTCAATACCACTACTAATGGATTGGGAGGCAATCATGGAAGAGAGTTTTAAGGATGAAGGATTAAGGCAGATCCGAGAAGATTTAGTGTGCGATCCAGGCAGCCACCCCGGATACTCATTCGAGGAAGGGAGACTGTTACATCAAGGGAAATTTGTATTGCCAAAGTCTTCTGTCCACATTCCAATTCTACTACAAGAAGTCCACGGGAGTACAGTAGGAGGCCACTCAAGAGTACAGAAAACATACTAAAGGTTAGCTGTCGAATTATAGTAGAAAGGGATGAACAAAGACGTGGAGGACATGGTCTCCAAATGTGAGATATGCCAGCAAAACAAGTACCTGTCAATGGCTCCAAGAAGACTGCTACAACCCATGGCACTTCCAAACAAGGTCTGGGAGGAGGTGTCTATGGACTTTATAGATGGTCTACCTCGATCAGAAGGGTTCACTATAATCATGGTAGTGGTAGACAGACTCAACAAATACACACACTTCATTCCTCTTCGGCACCCCTACACCGCTACAATAAAGGAAGCCACTTTTATCAGGGAGATGGTCAGATTACATGGGATACTATAGGCCATAGTATCAAATCGAGACAAAGTATTCCTCAGTCATTTCTAGAGAGAACTGTTCAGGCTAGAGGGAACACTTCTCCAATGGAGCACTGCCTACCACCCACAAACAGATGGCCAGACCGAAGTAGTTAACAGAAGCTTGGAGACCTATTTGAGATGTTTCGTATCAAAAAAACCTAAGCTATGAGCTAAGTGGCTATCATGGGCAGAATATTTGTACAATACGTCTTATCACTCTGCTTCTTAGATGACACCTTTCAAGGTATTATACGGAAGGGATCCTCCTCGCTTGGTGTCCAGTGGAAGTAGCAGCACTCCCGTCTCTTCTGTAGAGGAGTACTTGGAGGAAAGAAATAAAGTGTTAGCAAAATTAAAATAACACCTTCTAAGGGCCCAACAGATTATGAAGCAACAAGCTGATGGGCATAGGAAGGACATCTTGTTCGAGATCGAGGAAAAGGTTTTACTTAAGCTTTGACCTTACCGACAGAAGATAGTGGCCAATAGAAGAAACGAGAAGCTTGCTCCAAGATACTATGGGCCCTATGAAATCTTGTAGAAAATTGGGACAGAAGCATATCGACTAAAGTTACCACCCACAGCTACTATACACCCAGTTTTTCAAGTATCACAATTAAAAAGAGCCATTGGAGATTTTTAAGCGGATCTGAATTACCCGTCACCTTAACTGAAGATCTAGAAGTAAGTTTGGAACCCCATGAACTATGTTGCACCGATACACCTATTTATGAAGGCGTGCTGTATTCGATACACCGATACACAGATACGCCTCCGATACTCCACCGATACGTGTCGGATACGCCAAAGCCGTATACAATTAAAATATTATTTAATTTCAAAAGCACACACGTATCTGATACGCGTGTCCTCTAAAAAACAAAAAGAAATCCGAAGAAAAAAGGTTTGTCGTATTTACTTCCGCGATTGCGAGCAAGATTATCTCATTTCTGAGATGGATTTGAGTCTCTTGATGATATGAAAATTTTAAAAATTACTAATCTTTCACTTGATGAGCTTGAATTAGAAGCTATGATATTTATTAAAGATGATATAGAAGTTCAAAGACAAACCAATGAAGAAGATAATTATATCATTCATTCTATTGAATAGTTGAAACTCCATGTGGTAGATAATTTATGTTTATGCTTTTGTTGTTGTACTAGACATTTAATGCTTACTTATATTTTGATATTATAAGTTACAAGGCTACAAATGTTGTTGTCGTCATTTTTTTTTTATTCAAATATTATGCTTTGATTGATTTCTTAATTTTTTATGTATGATTATAAATTATAATGCCGTGTCCGCGCCGTACCCGTATCCTGTATTTTTAAGAATTGACGTATCTCGTATCCGTATCGTGTCGTATCCGTGTCGTCGTATCCATATCGGTGCAGCATAGCCCATGAATTACAAGGGGTGCGCTAAGGAGGAGGATTCAAAGAGGTGTTAATCAGGTGGAAGGGCTTCCAGATTATGAAGCAACCTAGGAACCTTATGAGCAAATCAAGCAACAGTTTCCTTCCTTCCACCTTGAGAACAAGATGGTTCTTTGAAAAGGCAGTATTAATAGGTCGGTTCCTCCGACCTGGGCCCAAACCGAACCGACCCAAGGGGGTCGGGTGTACCAGAGGCAGTGGAAACCGCCTCTCCTTACCGCCTAAGGGGGCCCAACGGCTCTTGCTTGCCAAATTGGGGACCAATGGGAATTTAGTTTTTGAATTAAATGCAAATATGGAAGGTAGGGAATATTTGAATCATTATTTTTTATTAGGAAAAGAAGAGGGGGGCAGTGGAGAGGCATTAAATAGAGATGAGGGGGGTAAGGGAGAGGGCATGCTTAGATTAAAGTTCTCTTGGCGTCTCTTGAAGTTTTGGGCTCTAGACCTAGCGTCTAGAGATTTGGAGAGAATGATCCTCCTCTCAAATAGAGGATCACTTGTATCTTTGCTTTTGTTCTTTTCTTTGAGTTTTCAATAAAGTTGACTTTGCTTTTCTTGTTTGAGCTCGGTTATTATCGTTGTTTTTGATCTAATTTGAATTAGGGTTGCTTGCGAACTCAAGTAGATTCGATAGGATTACTTGTGAACTCAAGTATTTCCAATCACAATTGTATTTTGCTTTTATTTCTTCTGTTAGTTTGATTTCTTCAATAAAAACCACTGTTCTGCTTGTTTCCCATCGAATTTGTAGATCATTCTTGTTGTTTTTGTCTCTCTTGTTAGGGTTTACTTGAGATCTTCAATTATTTCCTACCACTTTATTCTTAAAAATAGGAATCAACACACTTCTTCTCCACTCATCTGACATTTGTAGCCTTCAAAATTATATTGAAAAGTCTTGTAAGACAAAAAATTCCTTCATGTCCTAAGCATTTCCACACCAATATTGGAATATCATAAGGTCCAACCAATTTTTCACACTTCATTTTCTTTAAGGCCTCTCTAACTTCGGTTTTACTAATACTGCGAGAAAAACAAAATTCTCAATTTTTATTTAGAGGGCTAAGGTCAGTAAAGCCAATCGTATTCCCTCAATCTTCATTAAAAAGCTTACCAAAATATCTCATCCATCTTCGTAGAATATCCTATTCTAATACAAGTATTTTTTTTATCTTCATCCTTAACGCACTTCACTTAAATTAAATCCTTACTCGATGCTCATCAAGGTTAAAGTTGTGAAAGTAGTACTTAAGTCAACCAAAGTCTCAAACTATCGAAAGAAGTACTTAATAAAGTTTCTATGAGAAAGGCTCCACTTGCCTATGAAATTTGGTAATTGAAGTTGTTAATTCACTAAGATTACACACTTGGTCAAGTAAATCTGTCAAAAGAATATGCCAAAATAATCAGCTTACTTGGCTAATAAAACTCTAAGGAGATTTAGTTCCAATGAATTCAATTTCTAGGTGAAACTCTACATAAGCCACCTAATTACTTAGACAATTGACAGCAAGCAAGATTTACTCACTTCATAACAAGCTTATTAAGCTTTCTATGTTAAATTTCTTATATTTCCTAGTTGTAGTCATTCCTGGGGTCTATAAATATGGGTCAAAGGATAAGTTTAGAACATTTTGGCGGGCTCATTTGACATCAGTTATACACTTCTTTACATAAAAATCTAATAAGATTCTCATTGTCATCTCTCTATTTTCATCTTTCACTTTCTTCTTTCCACTCAGGCTCAAAATCGTGCTTATCAATAAGGCCTTTATATTACCTACAAATAAAATTGGATCTAACAATAACAACAAAAATTTTCACGGATCAAATGTGACCCAAAGCTCATGTTCTTAAATTGCACGGACCTCAAAATGAGCAAACATAAACCCGCTAATTGTCTTGTTAGAGTTCTAAAAAAAGCTTGAGCAAAGGTTCATAAGACCAAATCTTCATATTTAGACTACAAGGGCACAGCATGTGCTAATGGAGTGGCATTAAATTGGCCAAATCATGTTTGCCGAGAACTTTTCTGCACATATGACGGTTATCAAAGAGGAATTCCAAACAAGTGCAGAGAGTGATATGAAGCACAAATTAAGACAGGAAGTCATACCAAAAGATAAGTAAAATGAGGCCCTTCACAAGTAAACAATGTAAGCTTTTCAGAACCAACGAAATACTTGGAATCGTATTACTTCCCATTCAACTCAAATTCAAGAAAAGAAAAGTCCTTATTTTGAAAAGTAAGATATATGTTCATAAATAATATATATAAAAAGCCAATTGCCGCATTTTTCTTACTCTGGGTTAAACTAAGATAGAGATAGAACGTTGAGTTCTTCTTGTTCCTCTTAATAAAGCACTGGATAGGTAAATCACTCGGACCCGGCTGCATTAGGTAAACAACCAAAAAAAAAAAAATCAGCAAATTCGTTAAATCAACCAAAAGCATCACCGACCCACGCAATCTAGATTTACCGCAACGAATTTCTCTCATTTTAAACAGGAAAGTAAAACCCAACATAATCACCATATTATCTTCCTGATTTACCCTAGACGGATAAACCATGAACCTACCTGCTTAAGGGAGGAAGGGAAAGTGATCTTTCCGGTGTCTTTAGTAGATCCGACAACACCAGTGGTGATCTCCCTCCACCTCCGGCATACGCAAGCGCAGGAAACCACGTTCTTCCGCAGGGGCCAACGTTCTTCACTCGCTTCCACCCTCCCTATGATATCCACCATCAGCTCAGGAAGCATTCGCGACCAACCATCTTTCTCCACTCCGAGAAATCCAGCGGCCGCGAGCTCTTCCCTCTCCACACCTGACGGCAGCGGCGCTGCCTCCAAATCCTCCCGCATCCGCCTACGCGACTCACCGAAGAAATCGATCGAAATTGAAGCACCGGAGAAACTGCGTAAAAACGCCCTTCTTCTCGACATCTCCTCTACGCCGAAACACACAGATATCTCTCCCTCAATCTCTCTTCTTTTCGGTCTTTCCAGACAAGAATTTACCAAAACATCAGGTTGGAAATATGGCAACGCACGATGATATTCTTACCCTTAAATTACCGGCAGCACAATATATCGCTGTTGTGAGGATATCAATGTCTTCATAATAAGAGGCGTAGGAATATTCTCATTGACAGTCCCCACCGTTTGAAGCAACCAAACAATAGGCGGTATACGGGCACGATCCGAACCCATTTTTTAACTCAAATTAGATTCTGGGATGAGACCTGTGGCACGCCTAGGTGGGTTGGGATCGACCTGATTAAAACCTAATGACACGCCAGTCACGCCAATATCTGCTGACATTGGGAAGATAACGTGGCAGAATATGGGGCGAAGAGGTCTTGGGTTTCTGGATTGAAAGGTGTATTAGATTTAGGACAGTTGGTTGAGAATTGTGGGTAGATTCTAATTGGGGCTAATTTCATATTAATGAAGATATTTGTCGGAATAAACTGATTAATAATTAATTAATTTGGGATTTGGTGGTGAATGGATAAGACGGTTGACTTGATTATTCGTCATTCGGCAGGGTTGTTGAAAGCGTCGAGTTTTTGGTTTGGCCTCGGGTCCACGAGATAGATTTTTTCTTTTATTTTGTGCGTAAAATGAATTTAGTTATAATCGTTAAAATATAAAATTAATGCTTAAAATTATCCAACCACGGTGGAGTCATGTGGCTGTGGAACTTCAGCATCAGATGATTAGATTTTGGTTCATTTGGCGTTTTATTCTTTAGTCTTTTATGACTAGTTTTTTTTTTCTTTTTTAATATTGAGAAATAATTTTTTTATAATTAGATCTATTAGAATATCATAATATCGTATTTGTATGATTTTTTCAACTTTTTTATTATAAAAATGTTATAATATCTATTGTGGCCTTCTGGAATATACACAGCGGTAGAGAAATATAAAGTTTAACATTTTAGTTTTTTATGAATATCCAGCACACAATCAGATAAAAAGAGAGATTGCCGTATTTATAAGAGACTAAGATTTTTACGTGGAAATCTCCAAAAATGAGAAAAACCATGGGGCTTAGCTCAGTTTGAAAGAATCCACTAGTATTTACAGTTGATTACAAATGAGGCCTTTCATTGGAGGGAAGGCATTAATTTGACGTAACAAATACATCATATAAAATGCATTACACTGTGGAAATTGGAAGAATCTGTATTGATATGTTAGTTTGGGCGGCAGGACGGTAGTCGGCGGCAACAAAGGTCATAAAGACTGTAATCGGGTGACGGTTGTTGGAAGGCTATAGTTGGCAGGTGACAAAGGTCAAAAGGATCATAGTCGACAAGCGACAGAGGTTGGAAAGATCGTAGTTTGGTGTTAGAGGTCTGAAAGACCGTTGTCGATAGTTGACAGAGGTCATAAATATCGTTATCTGGCGATGGAAGTCGTAAGGACTATTGTCAGGTTGAAGTCCAAGAATAATTGGAAGTCGGGTGGAAGTCCGACGTCAGTCGGTGGCCAAGTGGAAGTCTGGCATCAGTCGGTGGCCGAGTGTAAGCCATGTGTCTACCGGTGGTTGGGCAAGAATTCGGCATTAGTTGGTGTCCGGGCAGAAATCCTGCGTCAGTTGGTGGTCGGGCAGAAATCAGGCCTTAGTTGGTGTCCAGGAAGAAATCCAACATCGGTTGGCACCCGAACAAAAGTCCAACGACAGTTGATGTCTGGGCGGATGTCCGGCGTCAGTGATCAGCGGCCTAGTGGAAGTCCGATGATGGTCGAGGAGGAGTCTGAGGGCAAGAGGGCTCTCTTCTTTCTCTACCTTCCTTTACTTACTTCTTCATTCGGTCCCCTTCCATAAGACATGAGGGGTCTATTTATAGTTTTTAAGAGTAGCATGGCCAGTAAATAGAAAGAAAATCAAGGGTAAAGTGTAAGTGGTTTGAATGCACGGACGATGTTGAATCCCTTGATCCAAAACCATTTTCTAGGCATTTGAATGTCTTAATGATATCATAATTTGACAATCTTATGCTCGTTCAATTTTTCTTATCGAGTTGCTCGATTCGACTATAAGCATGACACGTTTAAAACCCATTTGGTGATCTAAATTATGGTTTGAACCTTTCAAATACGCTTTGGGTTATTGATTTGGACTCATTTGAGCTTGAATTGAGTCTAATTTGGCATCGTTTGGTTCGTATTTTTGAGACGTTCAATTCAGTTATTAGTTTGCTGAAATCGAAGTTCATATGATCTCTAATTTATTTTTTGAAGTTTCTAACTTGATTTTGCCTCGAGATTCATACCTGATCATGATAATTTTCTGATGATATATCAATTTCCCCATATTTTTTGACGTTAAAGCTCCAGATGTCTGAAAATATATAGCACGGCCTTTCAAATTACTCGAAAACAAAAATGTTGAAAAAATTGCGCTAAAAATTTTAAATTGGCTCAAATTTGATCATGGAAGCATCGTTTAGTTCCAAAAGTGAAAAAATTGTGTTTGGAACGTCAAAAAACGATTATGGAGACCCAAAAAAATTTTTATTTGGACTTTCCAAACTAAAAATCCAACCTAAAAATAGGTATTGGTGGTTGAACCGGCCAACCAGCCGACCACCGAAGGCAACCCATATGTCCGCGCATGGCCGATTGGCATCTGCCGCCCGGGAGGTGCCCATGCTTTTTGGTTTTTTTGGTGGTGGATGTCGGCTGCGTCTGACTCCTTCCCTGTTTTTCCTTTTTTAGCTCGCACTGGTCTGCCGCTGGGGCGGTGCTCTGCCGGTTCGAGGCCTGACAATCCTCCTATCTCTTGATGCTCGGGGCACTGGGAGGCTGCTCAGCCTTTGGTTGT
>NW_021320190.1:115950-116805 GCF_001605985.2 Dendrobium catenatum | reverse complement strand
ACATATGGGGGCTCAAAATATTATGATAACTTATTGAAGAATTTAAAAAAAAATCATTTTGGAGTCAAAATTCCCTCCATTTTTTGAATTTTTTCCACCCATTTTTGTCCTATAAATAGCTCCCAAGGTATGGGTAGATTTCTCCTCTCTTTCTTTTCTCTTCTCCCTCTAACTTTCTTACAGTTGAGGCTTTCCATTATTTTTTTTAGGTGTCATCCCCAACTCAAATTCAGTGCTCCTCTCTTTTGTAGAAGTTAAAATTTTTTCCTCCTTTCTTCTTCTTCTATGGTCTTCTTCTTACATTAGAGACATTCCACTATCTTTGATAGGTGGCATCCCCTATCAAATTTTAGTGCCCCTCTTTGTGTAGAAGGAAATTTTTCCTCATTCCATTCTATTTTCCTCTGTCTTTCTTCTTACATTTGAGACATTTCATTATCCGAGATAGATGGTGTAACATCAGTTTGCTCCAGGATCGTCCGGGCCGATCGTGGATCATCCCAGGACGATCAGTTCAAATTTTGTTCTAAAATTATACAGAAGTTATAGGAATGTTTTTCCTCCCAGGATCGTCCGGGCCGATAGGGGATCGTCCCGGGACGATCATAGCAATGCACAAGTCAGAGAATAGGGGTTTTTATCGTCCAAGAAAATTAATTATCATCCTGAGAAATTGTCCCAGGATGATGTACTTTTTCTTCAGATCGTCTAGGACGATCGTGCGATCGGCCAGGCCGATCAGAAGGTTATTTAATGAAAATCAGTCATTTTGAAGAGAGAGAAAAATCAAAATAAAATATCTAAAATTCTGAGGAGAGAGAAAGTCAAGGGCAAAAGAGGAAAAGTGGATTTTTG
>NW_021320190.1:112084-115940 GCF_001605985.2 Dendrobium catenatum | reverse complement strand
CTTTCTTCTTACATTTGAGACATTTCATTATCCGAGATAGATGGTGTGACGCCCCAGGCATTCATAGTGAAAGGATTCGTCGACAGTCCTGATAAATCTCCATTCCTGCTCCCTTGCTCGGACCTGAAATTGTTAACCATATATAATGAGCTTCAAAAAGCCCAGCAGGTCACCAAAAACCTACAACTGAAATCAAAGCACGGTACGGAAGCAATATGCATGTCAATCAGTCGAATCTATAACAGTCAGTTGCACATGATCGGTGAATCAATGCAGATACGGAAATCAGTAGTCAATGCACAATCAATAAAATCTGTAGTCAGCAGTAGAAGAATCGTTAAATAGCAGGAAGAAATCCGTAAAGCTCAATAAATCAGTACATACGATAAATCTAGTAAGGATCCAATGAAATCTCGATCAAATCGATAGAGGAAAATAATCGTCTCGATATTAGTTAAATCAATTAAATCAATATCAAATCAATCATATTTGGTCAATATTATCAATCAGTAAGAAATCATATAAAGCAATTAAACCAATACATCGTAAGAACGATTGAAAACAAATTAATACGGTAAAACCTATTTCGTATTGATCAATGAATCACATGCAGCAGTTCAATGCAATGTATCAATGAAGCGATAGTATCAATGAATCAGTATCAATAAATCAATAGTATCCATGTCCATAGTATCAATAAGTCAATGCAATATCGATATCCATATCAGTATCAGTATCAATGCTCAGTGATATAATGTGAATATCAATGAAATCATACAGTAACAATAAATCTGTAAATCCGTCAATAAATTTCAATACAAATCCGTTGATATCAATAAATCCATGAATCCATAATGAGATCAATAGGTCAATACCGTACAGATGCAATTCAGTACAGTAGTCTTACTGAACAAGTACAATCACTAGCTATTAAGGTATTTTTCGGTATCGATGTATCGTTGTGTCGTTATATCTGTTGGCTCAATAAGAGTCGTCACTCTGTGCCCGTCGGTCGCCCGTCGGCATAATAATCTCCTTATGACTCCCAATCGTTATATCAATGATCAATAGAGGATATCGTCAAACCCTTTTTAAAGGAAAGCCCGTCGGCCCACCATCCTGTACAGGTCAAGTCAATCTCCAACCAACGGTTCAACCAGTCTTCACTTGCCTTTCAGTAACAAGAACAATAATTCAATCATATATTCACATTCGTATGCATATTCAATCATTCAAATCATCAATTCAGAAAATCAGATGTTGTATGAGAAATCGGCGGCATAACGGCGGCATATAGAATTTACACAGAAATCACAGATTCGGAACTTTACCAAATTATCATAAATCGAAGAAAACAACACTACAAAGCTTTACTTGTACTGAAGCACTATTTTTCAACAACCAGATAATTTTCTATTCGATAAAAATTGCACAGAACTCAAAATAACCGGTAGAAACTTTACAGAAAATACTCAAATCATGCAGAATAATCATCTCAGACACATATCAAAAGTTGTGCGGTAAAACTTTCGTCAATACAAAATTATACGCATTTTTCAGTAACTGAAACACAAATCTGAGCACAGAAATACCAAAACTTGAAATCTTCGAAAACAAAAATAGGATTCGGAGTCCTTACTGCAAGACGAACAAATCTTCTAACAACGACGACGGACGAAAATCGCTCCGCAGCCTCCGAAACAAAGCTTTTCCTTTCTTTCCTTCTCTTTCTCTCTCCTGAATTCTCTTTCTCTCTCTTCAAATGAATCCAAAATATCTCTATCGGATATTTATTAACACTGATCGTCCCACACGATCCAAAATTCGTCCTGGGACGAGTTGCCCTCTGGAAGAATTTCGTCCAGACAAAATTAAATAGCATCCGGACGACTTGCTCTCTTGACAAATTTCGTCCAGACGGATCGTCCCGACCCTTCCAGGTTCGTACATACGAAATTGACAGATTATTCACAATTTTCTTCAGTTCGTCTCGTACTAAACCCAGTTCGTACGGACTAACTGCACTCAAAAAAATCAGCTTTGGAGGGGGTTTTACAGATGGGAACCCCTATAATGCTTTTGTGCCCCTCTTTATGTATAATAAGTCACGATGAGAGTTTCATTAATACAACTTACCGACTTTATCATCCATGCCAATATAAATATCGGCCTGGCTGATCAGCATAAATTATTCTCAATTAGCCCAGTTAGTTAGGGACGATTAGTCAATTTTTGGTCATATCGTCCAGGTTGATAGTATATTGTCCTGGATGATTAGTTCAAATAAGAGGAAAATCGTCCTGAACATTGCCCTGAAAAGAAGCTGGCCGACAGTTGCTATTTGCATGTTTTACATTTTTGCAACTTGTATAATTTTGATGATTCCAAATATTATTGTTCAAATGTGTAGTTATCTCTTAACAATTTTAGAAGATTTGTATTTGCTTTTGTATGTACTAACATTTCAGGTGAAACAAACTCTCAAACACGAATTCTTCAAATCAAATTCAGCAAGAAATATCTTTAGGTTTTGAAGCTTAAAATTATCATTTTATTTGAGAGGGAGTGATTATAATTGAGTGAATAAAAATATACACACACACACACATAAGGAGATCATATAAAATTTATACTGATCGTACGGGACGATATTCGTTCGTACGGGACGATCAGACAGTTATCTCCTATTAAGATCACATGGAACGAATAGGAACTGGCCAGAAAAATTTTCTAAGTCCTATTCGTCCGTGACAAAATTAAAAATCGTCCGAGGTGATTTGCTCTCTGTAAGATTTTCATCCAGATGAAAATAAATTATCGTATAGGACGATTTGCTCTCTATAAGATTTTCGTCCAGACGAAAATAAATTATCGTACAGGACGATTTGCTCTTTGTAAGATTTTTGTCCAAACGAAATTAAATATCATCAATGACGATTTGGTCTCGGTAAGATTTTCGTCCGGATGAACAAAATTTTGTCCAGACGATACAACCGACTTAGAATGGGTTTTCTGCAGTTTTTGAAACCGACCTAGTAATAACCGTTCGTACCGGACAAACTTGGTTCGTAAAGGACGATCGGCTTGTACGAAAACATTTCGTACACATATACAAATAGGTTCGTTTTAAGGCTTTTAAGTAATATCGTGCAGGACGATCCACGATCGTACGGGACGATCCACTGAGTACAGAATTGAAAACTTACAGTTTTTGGGCAGTTTTTCTTGTCTTTTGTATATATAGTCCAAATTAGACTGCCACCCAATCTTTTTATCATTTGATCTTCGTGCCTATTGAGAGAAAAGTCAAGGAGAGAGAGTGAGAGAACATTCAAAGGAGGATTCCTACCACTAGAGCGTGAAGGCTTCACTTGGAGTTTAAAGGTAAGAATCTCCACTTGTGAATTGTGATTACTTCACTCTTTTCTTTCTTCCTTCTAGATTCTTGTGAGAAGATCTGTCAAGGAGATCCGGTTCTCTGCCGATACTAGGAGAGTGTGAAAGGATGAAGGGTTCTCTGCCGACACTAGGAGAGTGCGAAAGGATGAAGGTTCTCTGCCTACACTTGGAGAGTGTGAAAGGACGAAGGATTCTCTGCCCACACTAGGAGAGTGTGAAAGGACGAAGGGTTCTCTGCCTATACTAGGAAAGTGTGAAAGGACGGACGATTCTCTGCCAACACTGTAGATTGTGTAAAAGGATGACAGTTCTCTGTCGCACGGGGTAGTGGTGAAAAGAGTGTTTGTAAAGGCTTCTCCGCCTTGCTGTGGTTGCAAAAGGAGAGTCACTATTGGTATTAGTGCAATACTCAGAGGGTGCCTCTGGGAAGTGGATGTAGGTCTGGTTTAGACCAAAC
>NW_021320190.1:94080-103015 GCF_001605985.2 Dendrobium catenatum | reverse complement strand
TGAAATGACATGATATGATTGTGTGCTATGATTGTGTCCTGTGAGATCCTGTCTGTGTCAGGGAAATCTGAAATGAGCTATGAAATCTAAAAACAAGTTCTGTTTCGGATCCGATGATAAGTTCTGTTCTAGTGCTATAAGCACATCTGTTCTGGTGCCATGAGCACAAAGGTAGGCATAAGGGGCCAGAATTCGAGAGATTCTGTCAGTGTCTGGGAAGGGAGGTATAAGGGGCCAGAATCCGTTGAGATTCTGTCAGGGTCAGAGAATCTGTTCTGACTTTTGATATGTTCTGAAGTGATATGATTTCTGATTTCTGTACGATCTTGATATGAGTTATGATTCTGTTATGTTCTGATTTGATCTGATTCTGATCTGATTCTATTCTATTCTGATTTGATCTGATTCTGATATGATTCTGTTCTGTTCTGATTTGATCTTATTCTTATCTGATTCTGTTATGTTCTGATTTGATCTGATCTGTATGATTCTGTTCTGATTCAATTTCTGGAATTATGATTTCTGTGATTTCTGTTCTGTTTTGATTCGATATACGATTCTGTTGATCTGATTTTTGTACGGATTTTGTCTGATGTGTTTGATGTGGATTCTGAGGATTTTGATTGAATGTTTGATGTGTTGCTGAGCTGTTGTAGCTCATCCTTGTTTTCTGTGTGGTTTTCAGGTTCTGGGAAAGGGAATGAAGTCTTGAAGTAGGAGTTCAGAGTCTGGTCTGTTATAGGTATTTTGCACTTTTGATTTTTTGTGCAATCATGGCTTTTCTGTTCTATTTTTTCTTTCTGTCTAAGCCATAAACTGTATTTGTATATGACTCTTTTTGAGGAAGAAAAAGATAGATGATTTATTCCACTGCATTTGATGTTTATAGCAAGCTCTGTGTGTCTGTTTCTGTGTGTAAATATTTAGAAGAAAGTTCTGAAACAAATTCCAAAGCTAGATCCTGGAATCAGTTCAGTAAGTTTGAGTTTGGCTCACGATCTGATGCGAGAGGGATCCGTCCCGGTCGGTTGGGTCGTGACAGATGGGAACCCCTATAATGCTTTAGTGCCCCTCTTTATGTATAATAAGTCACGATGAGAGTTTCATTAATGCAACTTGCCGATTTTATCGTCCATGCCGATATAAATATCAGCCTGGCTGATCAGCATAAATTATTCTCAATCAGCCTAGTTAGTTAGGGATGATTAGTCAATTTTTGGTTATATCGTCCAGGCCGATAGTATATTGTCGTGGATGATTAGTTCAAATAAGTGGAAAATCATCCTGAACATTGCCCTGAAAAAGAAGCCGGCTGATGTCAAACCAGCCCGGACGATCCTGCGATCGATCTGAATGATGTGATCGTGCAAATCACCATTAATTACTTTCCTTAATTGCCAGATTTATTTAAGAAAAATTGTGCTGGATCAACCGGGCCGATCCTGATAAGCCATGCCGATCCACCAGGATGATGTCCAAAAATAATTAGTTCCTAAATAGATCTGGTGGCAGATTCTTTCTGATTTGAGCCTATCATCCTAGCCGATACAAAATCATCTAGGATGATGTGTTTAATGACGGCTACCATAATAAGGATGAAGTCCTATTCAGGGTTTTTGTTTTTTGAACCGATCATCCATGCCGATATAAATATCATCCCGGACGATGTTACAAAAAATAGAAAACTCTAGCGAACAGTCAGAAATTCTTCCAAGGTGTGTGTGTGCAAAGTTACATAGCATCAGGAGCCACACCAATTACAAAAGACTCAATAAAAGGAAAAAGGGTACAAACTAACTCAGACCTTGTCTACCCAATCTTAAGCTAATTCAAAATTACAGTCTGATATTATGGACCTAAAATGTCAGTAGATAAGGCAGTCGTAAAGAAATAAGAGTGTTTTCTATGATCAAAATCATAAACCATGAAAACAGATCAGTAACAAAGCCAATACTGGCTTATATGAAGTAAAGGAATGATGGAAAATATCAAGAGAAGGGTCGATGATGGTCAAGTTATATTCTGCTAAAAGCAATATGCAACCATACTGATGTGTACGAACATCATATATCCCTGATATAAGGGGTAAAAATAGTGTGCCTTGTTAATAGTCTAGTGATATATTAATAATGACAATTAAGTGGAGGCTTGATGATGATCAGGTTATAACCTTTATTTGAAGAAGAATATGTAGGAGATGCTTGTATAGATAATGTTGGTTTAAATTTAATTTCATCTTCTTGTGAAAATGAATATATACTTAAACCTAATGTGGAATCTATGTAACTCTAATGATATTGTATATTAAGTTAATATTATTGTATGAGCTCAATGCTTATTTTTCATTTGAAATGGATTTATTATTTAGAGGAGACTAAGTCATTTATGCATCTTTGAGATATATTTTTTACTATTACTCCAATCTTTTGAGGCTTTTTAGCCTACTAAAATTTTTATATGAGTGATGAATTTATCAACCTCATACTCTCATAGAGTCTTTATAGTAAGGTCCTTCTCTATTACTAGCTTTCCTTTGAGGCTACCTTATGGTTAGACTTTCCTGGGTATTTATTAGAGCATTGTATGATGACATTAATAAATGGATAGAAATTCACATAGTATAATTGACCTATTAAAGGTTATTTGTCAAAGTATTTCTCAATGACATTAACCTATATGAAAGAGGTTGAGAGAATCCATCAATGAAGTATGACCTATCTGAGATTATATGTCAGAGCATTGCTTGATGATATTAACTTGTATGGAAGAAGTTGAGAGAATCCACCAAGGAAGGATGACCTATCTGAGCTTGTATGTTAGAACATTACCGATGAAGTTAACCTATATAAAGCGATTGAGAGAATCCACCAAGGATGTATTTCCTATATGAAGTTGTATGTCAGAGTACTACTCGATGATGTTAACATATATGGAAGAAGTCGAGAGAATCTACCAATGATATACGACCTATCAGAGGTTCTATGTAAAAGTGTTACACGATAATGTTAACCTATATAAAAGAGGCCGAGAGAATCCACCAAGGATATATGACCTATATGAGATTGTATGTCAGAGCATTACTTGATGATTATCATATATATAAGAGGTCTATAGAATCTAATAATAATGTATGACCTATCCGAAATTATATGTCAGAGCATTGCTCAATGATCTTAACATATATAGAAGAAGTCAGATCAAATCCCCTTGGGATTGATCATCCAATGATTAAGATACAATAAAGATTATGTATCTCTTAAATTAAGAATTTTATGATTTAATTGAAATTCTTCTAGGATGTTTGACCTATCTGGGATTGTATGTTAGAGCGTTGTTAAATGACTTTAACATATATGAAAGAAGTTAAATCAAATACCCTTGGGATCATTTTTTCCTTGATTGGGAAGGGGCCAATATCACTTATATCCCAAATCAAAGGTAAAGAAATGTCTATTTTTAGACCATTACTACCTTTTTGAGGTAGAGATTAAGACATTGCCCAAGGAGTGTAAGTTTAGCTATGGACTATATAAAACTTGAAATTTATTAGAAGCATCGTTGTATTTGCTAGAAGCTTAATGATCCCAAGACATCATCTTGGATATTAGAAGAATTGGATAAATCTTCTTAACTACATCTGTAGTCATCGTTGCCCCACAATCCATATTTAATTCCCATGAAATTGATGCAGTAATAGT
Source organism: Dendrobium catenatum (assembly GCF_001605985.2). NCBI lineage: Eukaryota > Viridiplantae > Streptophyta > Magnoliopsida > Asparagales > Orchidaceae > Dendrobium > Dendrobium catenatum. The sequence goes on along the minus strand of NW_021320190.1, from coordinate 99,317 downwards.
AGATGCCAGCACATTGACATGAATGACCTTTTGAGGTTGGAGCAAAAATTGCCCCCAGTCAAGAATCATGTTCTCATATACAGTGTTAAATTTTTGCATCCTAGAATATTCATAGCTGTAGAGAAATATAAAGTTTAATGTCTTAGAAGATCCAGCACACAATAAGATAAAAAGGGGAAAACCGGGACTTTGCCAGGTTTGAAAGAATCCACTAGTATTTGAAGATAATTACAAATCAAGCCCTTCAATGGAGGGAAGGCCTTGGCTTGATGTAATAAATATATGTTATATAGAATGCATTACTTGGTGAAAATGGGAAGAATCATTTTTGATATGTTAGTTTGGTAGGCATAACCATAGTCGGCGGGCAATGGAGTTTAGAAAGACTGTATTCTGGTGATGATGGTTGGAAGGACCTTAGTCGACAGGAGACAAATGTCAGAAGGACCTTTATCTAGCAACAAAGGTAAGGACCATAGTCGATAGGCGACAAAGGTTGGAAAGATCGTAGTTTGACGTTAAAGGTTTGAAGAACCATTGTCGATGGGTGATGGAGGTTATAAAAATTATTATTTGGCAACGGAGGTCGAAAGGACCATTGTTGGGTGGAAGTCCAAGAATAATTGAAAGCTGGGTGGAAGTCCGATGTTAGTTGGCGGCCAAGTGGAAGTCCCACATTAGTCGGTGGCCGAGTGTAAGTCCCGTGTCAATCAGTGGTTAAGTAGAAGTCCTGCATTAGTTGGAGGACAAGCAGAAATCCTTCGTTAGTTGGTGGCCGGGAAGAAATACGACATCAGTTTGTGGACCATAAGCAATCTGTCATAAGTTGGTGAACGGGTAGAAGTCTGCATTAGTCAGCAGTTGGGTGGACGTCCAACGGTGGTCGAGGAGGAGTCTGGTGGCAATAGAGCCATATTCTTTCTCTTCCTTCTCTACCTTTCTTTCCTTTCTTTTTTCATTCGGTCCCCTTCCATAAGAAATAAGGGGTGTATTTAAAGTTTTATAAGAATGGCATGACCAGTAAATAGGAGTAAGATCAATGATAAATTGAGAGTGGTTTGAATGGACTGCTAATGTTGAATCCCTTGATCAAGAACCGCTTTTTGGGCATTTGAATGTCTTAAGGATATAAGAATTTGACAATCTTGGGCTTGTTTTATTTTTTTCGTCGAGCCGCTCGATTTGACTAAGATCATGTCACGTTTAAAAACTATTTGTTAATCCAAATAATGGTTTGAACCTTTAAAATATGTTTCAGATCTTTGATTTGGACTCATTTATGCTTGAATTGAGTCGAATTTTGTGTCGTTGGATTCTTATTTTCGAGACATTAAGTTCAACTGTAAGTTTACTGAAATCGGAGTTCAGATGATCTCCGATTTAATTTCTGAAGTTTCCAACATGATTTTGTCTTGAGATTCGTGTCTGATCATGATAATTTTCTAATGATATATCATCTATAATAATTATAAAAAAGTTATTTTTCCTATTAAAATTTACCTTGATTTATAAATAATTATAGTGATAAGAAAATAATTTTAATTTTGTCTTTAAGCACACTTGAGTTAAAGTGGAAAAAATATTAAAAAAAAAAAAGGGAAGAGATCGCATATAATTTCAGCAATCGAAGACTACTTCCAACTCCAATAATTGCTTAAGAATATAATGAGCATAAAAATTTCTAATTATCTTTTTTTACATTCTCCCAGTACATGTATTATTTTTATCCTCAATTAGTATAGTAGCTAATATAAAAAATAAATGCTGGTGGACATTCGCGTAACACAACTCACCATTGCACTAAGCAAACTCATTAATTGTATTCCTAATTGCACTCCCCCCTCAACCCTTCTCCACATGGACGTCATTCAATCAACCTATGGGGCTAGGCTTCGGTTTGCTCTTTTGTAAAAAAAATATAAGAAATTAAAAAAATTGAACAAGAATTGTGCCGTCTCCTCAAAAGCACTGGTACAGCGCTAGAACTCAATCCAACGCTGTAGCATCATACATTGACACCACAATGAAGAGCTTACCAAAAAACTGTTGGAGAGCTTAACATTGAGGCACTATCCAGTCAGCACTATAATGCTAGATCGAAGTGCCACTACACAAGTCAATTGGACTAGAAACTGAAGCGACTATTAGTGAACAAACACACTGACTCAGCAGTGGCGCATCTCCACCAAGCCAACGTTGCAGCGCTAGTTTTAAAAAATGAAGTACTATACATTCTCACCTTAGTCCTTGTGTGAGTGTGAAAGGGTTGTATAGGGGAGTGTTCTTGTGTTTCTTGTACCTTAGTCTTGTATTAGAGTGGAGCAAAGTAAAGGAGTGAGCAAAGGATTGTAGAATAACTTTTAGAGATATTATTTTGTGTGGAGATCGGATACAAAATGCCATCCGAAGATCAATCGGACACAAAATGCCGTCCGAAGATGAACCAGAATGCGCTATGTTAGTGGTACCGAGCCGCCGTACCGAGCAGTATCGAGCTGCGGTACCGAGCAGTACCGAGCCACGGTACGGAGCACAGGGGTGACATGGCGCATTCCGATTGGTCTCCGGACGGCGTTCAATGTCCTCACAGAATAATTAATTATAACGTTTGGGTCATTATTGAGCTTTACTCTGTTATTTTAATTTGAATCATGTATTTGTACTAGTGAACTTGTTAGTATAATAAAATTTTTGTTTTGTGAGTTATGTTTATTATGTCTATCAAAATCTCCATGGGTAGCTAATTGACTTTTTTGAATTTGTGATGAATTAAAAAGCGTAATTTTTAAGAGTGGATTTTAACATTTATTTCATTACTTTTTTAACATCTCTACACTTCAATGGGTTTATGTATATGTTATATATAAATTAAAAATATAGTGAGATATAGAGTCTTGACAAAGGAATAGAAGAAAAAAAAATAGGGAATTTGGAACGTAGTACAATCATAGCATCGACATATGGTGGTTAGGAATATAGGGTCTTAAGTAGAGAGTTTAATTGCAGTTAGTGAGGAGAACAATTTCTCTAATACACAACAACCATAGAAAATAATACTTTGTAATGCAATCATGTTCTTTGATAGGAGTGTCAATTCGAGTCAACCCGTCGGGTTCGGGTCGAACCCGACCCTACCCGTATCTAAACTGGTCAACCCGAACCCGACCCATTTTTTTTAAATGGGTCGGACATTTAAACCCGGACCCGACCCACACGGGTTGCCGGGTTGACACGACCGGACCCGTCGACCCGAGGCAGAGGCAGCAGCGGCGTGGTGGCAGCGGGGTTGACACGCCCCGACCCATCGACCCGAGGCAGCGGCGCAGCGACGACGGCAGCGGGCTCACGAGCACGGAGCGGCGGACCGCCGAACCAGGCAGTGGGCACGCCCCACGCGTCGTGACTCGCGAATGACGAAGCAACGGGCTGCAAGCACGCGTCGTCGGCGTCGGACCGCGGCAGCGGGCTGCGAGCATGCATTGCGATTAGCGATTGCTGAAGCAACGGGCAACGCGGTCAGGGCTTGCAGCGGGCAGCGGGCATGGGCGGGAATTTAAATTTTTTTTAAAATAAAAGGGTTTTCGGGTTGACCCGGCAACCCGTCGGGTCAACCCGAACCCGACCCGTTTTGTTAAACGGGTCAAATCTGCGAACCTGAACCCGACCCGTTTGATAAACGGGTCGGGTTCAACCCGGATTTTTCGGGTCGGGTTTTCGTGTCGTGTCAAATATTGACACCCCTATTCTTTGAGAATTTATAGGTTTAGATTTTATAAAAATTAAAATTTTATTTTTCCATTTTGATGTTTTATTCTTTTAAACTATAAAACTTTTTCATTAGCTCACTTGATAAACATAGCAGTATAGTAAGCATTAGTAAAATGAACATAGGATATTTTTAGTTATTTCCTCGTGGAATCAATAATCTATTCATCATTTTATTACTTGATACGATAATGTGCATGCGTGTTTTAAATAAGATTTACACTGTAGAAAAATTTAACTTCCGATATTTGATTAGTGAATAGTGTGCAAACATATCACACACACTGCAATCGAGTTTTTTCAGTCATAGTTGGGGAACAAAACTAGTGAAATTATTATCCTGCTTTTCATTTTATATTACTGCAACAATTTTTAGTTTATTCTAGTTTTTCTTTAATTTGTATATGCCTAAATTTTCTCCTACTTAGCATTAATTTCATATCTGATTTGTTGTTACTACTCAATATTTTTATTTTTTGTTGCGTTGTTTAGTGTTGCATGTGTAGTATTAAATAATATGTAGAATTGCTAGTTGACATTTAAATTGAAAAATATTATGAAAAAAATTATAGAAAATTTGAAAAAAGAATTCATAAAGATTGAATAAGTGTTAGAACAGCCGAATGGAGCAGAGAATGGAGATAGACGGAGCAAGAAACGCAGAACAGAGAAGAGGAGAAATGGAAATATTATTGAATTAGACAAATGATACAATGTACAGTAAAGTGTATATAAAGACAGTAAGATGGAAAATAAGTAATAACATCACTAGTGGTATAACATTCGTTTACAGCCTCCCTCAAATTAATCATTCTGTGAACGAATGGTTAATTTGCGACGAAGGTTATGAAAGCGTGCAGCAGAGAACGAGTTTGTTAAGATATCTGCAATCTGCTCTTCAGATGGAATGTGACTAAGGGATATGGCGCCGGTCTTGAGATGTTGGCGAATGAACTGGTAATCTATCTCGATGTGCTTGGTTCGGGCGTGAAAGACTGGATTCCGAGCGAGGGCAATTGCAGAAGTGCTGTCACAATGTACCTGTGAGACCTCGTTCCCTTACTGTTCCTCTCAGATTTGGATTTTTTCTCTCAGGATCGTCCAGGACGATTGGAAATCGTCCAGGCCGATCGGCACTGTAGAAAATATCGGCCTGAGAATAGTTCTGGGAATCGTCCAGGACGATTTTTCTGGTCTGATCGTCCCGGGACGATTTGGCGATCGGCCGGGCCGATCAGACAACTGATTTAAAGAAATCAGCTCGTTTTGATGAGAGAGAAAATATTTTTAAAATCAAAATATCTGTTTTAGAGAGAGAAAGAGAAAAGGGAAAAAGAGGAATCTTGGGTTTTGGAGGCCGCGGAGCGCTTTTCGACCGACGCTGCTGTTGGGAAAAGTGAAGATCTCGTGGTAAGGACTCCGAACCCTATTTCTGTTTTCAAAGATATTGAGTTTTGACCGAGTTATGATTT
>NW_021320190.1:74170-93616 GCF_001605985.2 Dendrobium catenatum | reverse complement strand
GTAGTAAGAAGAGACACAATGTGTTTTGGTTTGGTGATGCCTGACTTGAGCCTAGTTTGCATGGGATGAGTAGATATATGCGTTGTGGTGATCTCTGGCAGGGCGGGCACAGATGGCACGGCAGAGCAGCTCTCGGTGGCGCTGGGTCTAGAGGAGGCAGAATGCGGAGTTGGTGTTGGCTGTATAGGAGGATTTGGTCTGTTGGACGGTATAGGGGAGTTGAAGGCCAAAGAGGAGGGAATGAGTAGTAAGGGAGGAGTGCTGGATGAGGAGGATAAAGGTGTCGAAGATTGCGTGATGAGGGAATGTTTATAAGGGAAATGTGTCTCGTTAAAGGTGACATGCCGCGAGATATAAATCTTATTGGAAAGAGGATCCAAGCATTTGTATCCTTTGTGAAAAGGAGAGTAGCCAATAAATCTGCATTCGGTTGAGCGCTGTGAGAGTTTGTTGGCGGTATAGGGACGTAGCCAAGGGAAGCATTGACACCCAAACGTACGAAGGTGAGCGTAGGAGGGAGGATGGCTGTGTATGTGATGAAAGGGAATTTGGTGTGCAATGGAGGAGCAAGGAAGGCGGTTGACCAGATAATTTGCGGTGGAGACGGCTTCTGCCCAGAGAAGAGCGGGCAGGTTTGCAGCATGGAGCATGGTGCGAGGAAGATCGAGTAAATGTCGATTTTTTCGTTCTGCAATCCCATTTTATTCTGGCGTGTGCGGACAGGTGAGCTGCCGTTGTATACCATGTAGTTGGAGGAAATCAGTGAATTCGTGGCTAGTAAATTCGCCTCCGCCGTCGGACCGGAGAGCTTTCGGAGTCTTGTGAAACTGGTTTTGGATTAGTTGCATAAACAGCTTAAACTTTGAGAACGTTTCCTGTTTAGATTTCATGAGGTACATCCAAGAATAACGCGTGAAATCATCTATAAATAGTACAAAATACCGAAAGCCATCCATTGAATTTAACGGGGCAGGACCCCAAACGTCCGAATGGACAAGGTCAAACGCAGCAGAGGACACAAAATTAGTTTTATTAAATGGAATTTTGTGACATTTAGCTACAGAACAAGAAGTGCAAGAAAAATTTTTAGAGAAATGTGAAAGTTCTGGAATAAGTGGTGACAGTTCTTTGAGAATCCCATGGTGAGGGTGACCAAGGCGTGCATGCCAGATGTTTTCCTTGCTTGTTTGAACGTGGAGGGAAGTTGAGTTGAAGGAAGCTGGGCGACGAATTTGGTAGAGACCGTCACGAAGATGCCCACGAAGAAGAAGACGGTGGTCCTTGCAATCCTTTATTTTGAAACTATTAGCATCAAAACTTATAGATACCGGATTGTCATTTGTTAACTTAGAAACAGATAAAAGATTATGGGATAAACTTGGAACATGAAGAATGTTGCGTAAGTAAAGCTTACGAGACGTACCGGGTAATGGAAGGAGGCCTTGGCCGGAGTGAGCAACGGGAATTTGTAACCCGTTAGCTATGGAGACACTGTCCTGGCCGTTATACTGTGTGGGATATTGAAGATTGGTGAGATCTGGTGTGAGATGGTTTGAGGCGCCTGAGTCGACGATCCAATCTTGAGAGGGGGACGAATGAGGTTGAGCAAGAAGTGCTGTCAGGGACCTGGGATTTGTCGGTGCGAAGCGAGGATTCGAACGGTGCCAGCAATTTAACGCTATGTGACCAATTTTGTTGCATATCTGACAAGTTGGGCGGGAAGAGTTTTGAGGGATCTGGTTCGGTGTGTTGGCTGGCTGAAGAAGTTGAGGCTGAGCTTGTCCGGTGATGTTGTTCCGATTCTTGCCAGTGCGACGTGGAGGACGATTCCTGGATTGGTTAGAAGACATGGCATAGAAAGCAGTATTACCAAAGGTGTTTGAGGCATCACGGGAGATCTCTTGATTAACGTTAATCTCTTCACTGCACAGAAGGGAATAAAGATTATCAAGAGTCATCGGTAGGGGAGACGTGCGGATAGCTGCTTTGAACGAATTGTAGGTAGACGGAAGCCCGTTAAGAATGTGTAGAATCACATCTTCCGTATCTACATTGGAGCCGGAGGCAGAGATATTATCGACGATGGATTTGACGTGATTGAGATAATCTTGCATGGTCTTGTTCTGCATTTGAACGTGGTGTAGCTCATTCTTGAGCTGAAGGATACGGGATCGGCATGTAGGCTGGAGACGCCGTTCAAGAACAAGCCAGAAGTCATGAGCAGTGGTGCAAGAAATGACGTAAGAGAGAATTGTAGGAGAAATGGTTGAGAAGAGTGTGGAAAGAAGATTGTTATCCGCTAGATGCCAGCGCTGAGATGCCTGAGAGGCGGTGTCGGGTGGGCAAGAAGTGGTGCCGGTGAGGTGCCCGACATAACCATTTGCCGTGAATTGTTCAAGAAGCTGAATGCGCCAAATGGCATAGTTCTCGGTGGTGAGAGCGTTGGGTACGAGGTTCTTGATGTTGGATATTAGGAACTTGAGCTGCGGCGGAATGTGGATCTCTGGAGAAGAATCGCCGGAGGGAGCGGGAGAGGAGGGAGGGTGAGAATGTGTCGAATCTTGATCTCCCATATATTGGCTCATGATACCATGTTAGAACAGCCGAATGGAGCAGAGAATGGAGGTAGACGGAGCAAGAAACGCAGAACAGAGAAGAGGAGAAATGGAAATATTATTGAATTAGACAAATGATACAATGTACAGTAAAGTGTATATAAAGACAGTAAGATGGCAAATAAGTAATAACAGCACTAGTGGTATAACATTCATTTACAATAAGTACCTAAAATGTTAAGGGAATTCATCAAAGTATAAATAGATCGAACATACAAGCTAATAATTTTAAACTAAAACATATCATTATTCAAATGTTGCAAAAGTTTCAGTTTTGGGGAACACTTTTAGTAGACCTTAATTTACACATAACTAGTTTTCTAGAAATTTATTCAACTTTTTAATATAACGGTGTTAGTGATGATGTTGTTAGACTTAGGTTGTTTTCATTTTTACATAGGACTAAGGTAAAATGAGATTAAATTCATTACTATCAGACTCCATAACATCTTGGAATGAGCTTAACACATAAGCTCTAAGCTAAATATTTTTGTTCATAAAAAACTATCTAACTTAGAAACGACATCACTTTTTTACCCAGTTAGATGGTGAATATATTTATGAATCATGAGAAAGATTTAAACTTCTTATGAATTGCCCTTATTACGCCCTTCCTGATTTGTTAATCATTCAAAATTTTAATAATTATCTGATAGGTACCCTTAGATCAATTATTGATGACGTTGTTGGTGGTGCTCTAATTTCCCTTAACGAGGCTTATGCTTTGATTGAGAAGATATCTACAAACAATTTTAATTGCCCTATAATAGAATTAATTCTAAAAAAAGTGGCTAGCATTCGTGAAATTGATGCCTTATTGATATTAACTGCTCAAGTAGCTACCATTTCTAGAAAATAATTCATCTCAAAATTCACCAATAGTTTTAGAAGAACATATTTGTAGAGTTTTTAATAATAGCCTGTACTTGAACCAATCAAATAATATTCAAAAGTCATTATAAGATCAATTTGCAAATCATCTTTGTCATAATATAGATATTATTGTGTTTTAATTATTAGAATTTTCTCCTAATTTTAAGGGCAGTGTCAAATTGACACATATCAGTACAAATGAGATTTTTAGGACATTTAGGTGTCCGTTCTACGAATCAATTTCACCATAATTTTCTAAACATATGCAATTTTATGAATATTTTTTTAAATAATTTTTATAGCTCCAAATTTGAAGATAAAGAAGAATTTATAAGGATTTTATGTTAAACATTGAATAATTAGCTTAATTAGCAATATATCCTTAACTTATTTTATTAGAAACATCTATCTCCACATACAGAACATTCATATGACATTTGCTTTCATTTTTTCATTCATTTTTTCCAAGCTAGAGACGGAACAAGTGAGATTAAGAAGAAAAAGAGAGGAGATAGGTGAGACAAACTTAAGATTTGGAGGTCGTAGAGTGATTTTTGCTTGTCAATCTTGTTAGAAAAATTGTTCTTCTCAAGGTAAGCTACCACTTCCTTACCTCTATTTTCAATTATTCTACATATTTTATGTTTTATATATTTTAATTTGATCAAAAATTTACAAAAGTTATAAGTATATTTCTGAATTTCACCTAGTAAAATGATAGTTATAAATTTCTAAAGATTTTGCATATTCTATAAATTTTTATATATTTTCATGTATTATTTTATTCATAGGTGAAAATGATTTTATTGATATATGATGTATGTGTCATTTATATGCAAGCAAGAAAAGATGAGTAGTTTTATAAATAATTCAAATTTGTTGGAGTAAGATATCTTGTAGAGAAGGGTGGGCCAACATGTTTTCCTTTAAATTTTGGGCTATGGCATAATCCCAATGCAAAATTGATGATTGAATATTCACGATACAAGATAGGATGTTATAAGGGACCAAGATATGTCAACAGGTAGGAGTGACGACTCTTATATAAGATAGTCACTTGACATCAACACTTAACACCTGACATTGACCCAAGATAGGACACAAGAAAAAATCCTATAACAAGCTGGATGCCATGCCTTATTATTTGCAATCACGTTGATGATTTTATTTATATGATAAAACATGAATTGATTGATAATTAGAAATAAAGAAAAATTGATATGACCTTCACTAATACTGATACAATATATAATATTATATATTAATGGATATTGATAAGCATATTTATGTAGTACACTGATATAGCATATTGACATAACATATCGATTAATAGACCTATTAATATTAGATACATTATTAATTTTATGGCATATTGATGGATTTCTTTTACTAATTAAAATGTTTTTCTATTGTTGATCATATTTGTTTTACTTATGATTATTGTTCATGCAAAGATGTATTGATGTGCATGCATGATTTATATTGATAGGATAATGATTAATATGGATTTAAACTAAGCATGCATATTGATCCTTTGGTTTTTTATTGAATGCAATGGTAATATTTGGTTACTTGCTAGGCTTTATAAGCTCATTATATGATTTTATTAATTTTTATAAGTTAGGAAAAGGGCCAGGATCTCTTTATGTGAGGCTAATCTATATTATCATGTTTCTTTTATTTTGTTTTGTATTTTTTTATTTCCTTTTTAGTGAGAAGATTGAAATAGATTATTGAATGTATGTGGACTCCTGACTATTATAAATAAGATTTTAATGAATGAATATTATGAAAGCTTTTGGTATATACGATTTTAGTTGTTTCCACTTGAAATAATTTATATTAAATTGATTTTATAGAAGCTATGGTAGATGAATCAAAAGAAAAAAAAAGATAATTATTCAATTTAGATCATAGGGTGTTACAATTGGTATCAGAGTAGTAGGTTATTGGAGGATATGAATTATGACTAGAGCTATAGGATTGATTAAGAGCGGGGGTGGGTAGAATAATTGTAGTATGCATGAATTGATAATTTGATTTTTTTTTAAAACCTATTTTTGTTTTAACTAACATCTCAATTTATAAAAGAAATTCTAGTTGAGTAACTAATATCATTGTTTATAGACCTCATTAATCTAGGTTCGTACAATATGATTAGTTCAAAATAGGGGTTCATCCAATACGATGGTATAGTAGTTAAGATAAAATATTCAATTTCTTTATGCTTGTTATATAATATAATTGAAAGTTGGTACAATACGATTAGTTCAATTTCATTCAATTCATATTGGATGATTACAAGGATAATTAGAAATTAATATCTATATAAATCTTTGAGTATAATTTATATTGTAGTATATGATTAGTTCAAACGTATATATTTGTTAAGTTCATAAAAGATATTCTTAGAGAGAAATGGAGATTAGGAGTTTTCAATACTATATCTTTAGCTAAGGAATATAGGGAAATTATGTAGAAGAAGCTTCATTGAAATCTTAAGGACCCTGAGAATTTTACCATTTCTATGTCTATAGGGGAAATATTTTATGGTAGTGTACTATGTGATTAAAGATGTAGCATCAATTTAATTCTCTTACTTATATTCAAAAGAATTGAACTAGGAGAAGTCTAACCTAACATTGTTACCCTTCAGTTAGAAGGCCATTCATTTACTTATCTAAAGGGGGTAAAATAGGATGTGCTTGTTAAGATGGATAAGTTTATCATCCACATAGATTTTTTTTTTCTTAGATATAGAAGAAGATAGGGAGATACAATTTATCTTAGGTAAACCTTACCTAGATATTTGCAAGAACAAGATAGATGTGTAAAAGGGTGAATTGGCCATGAGAGTGCAAAATAAAAAAGTGGCTTTTAATATCTCTATGTCAATGAAATTTCTTAGTGACAAAGATGAGAATTTCCATAGAGTTGACTTAATTGATGATTATGTAAGAGATTACACAGATGATTTGTTATTGGATAGTTCTTTAGATAGTCCTTTGTGTGAGGATTATGTTGGAGAGGGAGATAAAAAAGTTTGTTCAAATTATTTATGAAGCCCTTAGAATTTTTAGGGATATATTTGAAGTGCTTGATACCTTATCCCTAGTAAATCCATTGAAACCATCTATTCTTGAGGAATTTATGTTAGAATTAAAAGCCCTTCCAACCCTTTTAAAGTATGTCTTTTTAGAAGAGTTAAATCTACCCATTATCATATCTATTAAATTAGGAGAAGACCATGAGGATAAGTTAATTAGGATCTTTAGTGAGTATAAGAGAGCTTTTGGCTGGACCATCATTGATATTAGGAGAATTAGACCATTCTTATGCATGCATAAGATTTTGATGGAGGAGAAATCCTTTCCAAAAGATGTTACTCAAAGGAAGGTGAACTCTATTATGAAAAAAGTAGTTAATAAAGAGCAAATTAAGTGATTAGATTCAAGAATAATTTACCATATTTTAGATAGTGCTTGGGTGAGTCTTATATTCCTAATAAGGGAGGTCTGATTGATATAGCCAATGAAAAAAATGAACTAATACTTACTATAATCACTATAGGAAATTTGCTGAATATCAGCGGTTTGATCGTTGCTATTAATCGGTAGTTCTACCAACGATTTTAAATAATAAACCACCAAAAGTTCTGGTGGTCAATGCAGGCCATAAATACTACCGGTATTTTTTATACGTGATGAATTTTATTTGTGGTTTAGCAACCATTTTTAAGTGAAGGGTTTCTGACAATTAAATCCACTAGAAAATTGCTGGAAAGGGCCCTAAAATTGGACACCCCTGCCTTTCTTTCTCATTTCTTCATGTTACTCATTTCTTCCATCTAGAAGCCCACTCCCTCGCCCTCACCAAACTGTGTTCGTTTGTGTCATCAATCGAACTCGGGTTGCTGAATGTCGCCTGCACCCTCACCGCCGATGCCCTCACTCATATTCAATCGCCCTAGCCCAAGGTGATCTCCATACATCTATTTAATTTTTGCTTTAGTCATGGATGTTCTTAGTATACATTTACAAGAGAATGTACCTTGGTTAATTTTTGTTGTTGTTGTTGATATTCTTCTTGTTGATAAGATTAGAGAGGGAGTTAAAGGTTAACTTAAATTATGGAGATCAACCTTTGAATCTAAAAGTTGATTTTGAGAAAGCCTTAAGCCCATATCATTTTGCTTTAGTAATGGATGTTCTCAGTAGAAATTTGTAAGAGGTTGTACCTTACTTTATAATTTTTGTTAATAAGGCTAGAGAGGGAGTTGAAGGTAAACTTGAATTATGGAGGTCAAGCTTAGAGTCTAAGGGTTTTCACTTGAGTAGATCTAAAACATGAATATATAGAATGTAATTTTAGTAGTAATACACCTAGTGAGGGGATTGGGACTTTGGGTAATCAAGTAATTGATAAGAGTACACATTTTAGATATATTAGATCTCATGTTCAGAGTAATGAAGGTGAAATAGATGGGGAAATTATCAACATAATTCAAGTTAGATGGTTAAAGTGGAGGAATGCATAGGGCTAGCTATGTGATAGAAAAGTCCCCCACAAACTTAGGGGAAAATTCTATAAGATGGTTATGAAACCTTTAATGCTTTATGGTGCCGAATGTTGGCCATTAAAAGAAAAACATAAAACTATGTTAATTTTTTTAGAGGTAAGTCATCTTATATGGTTTGGTCACTAAAAATGGCGGCCTTTTGATGAACTAAAAAGACTTGGATAAAAATTATTAAAAATGATATTTTTTATTAGATTTAAATGAGATTTAAGGCTGCATCTTTTCTAATAATTCATTTCATAACTATATAGGGAACGTTTGCTTTAACATCAAAATGGTATCCAAGAAGAGAGATATTAGATATATAACAAATTGTTACTAGGTTGAAGAGGATTGATATATGAATTTATGGAGGGAGATGAGTCTTTTATTCAAGTTGTATCTCAAACTCCTTCATTTAAGTTTGATGAAATGCTTAGATGTCCATATTTGAAACATAAAAATTATGCATTCCTTGAGCCCAATGATGTAAAGGTTGATATATATCGTAGGGTTTTTTTTCTAGGATACTTGATTTGGACCTCACATGGTGAGTATGAACCACATAGAGATACTCATGCAAGTCCATCCATATCTTTTAAAATAATTGATGAAGATCAAATGAGTAGAATATATGAAGAACTTATTTTTGATGCAACATATCTTAATTTAAGGGCCAACATGGAAGAGCCACCAAATGCAGAAACAATTTTTTTTTTAATTACTACATGCTACTCAAAAATCAATTTGAAATGGTTGCATAACTCATTTAAAATTATTAGTTGCTGTTAGGATGCTAAGTATTAAAATAGAATAAAATATTTCTCATGACTATTTTAATGACTTTATTGGTCTTCTCAAAAAAATAAATCCAACAAATAATTTAATCCCCATAAATTTATATCAAATAAAAAAATTAGTATCCAAGTTGGGACTCACCGCTATAAAAATTAATTGTTGTATAAATATATATATGTTATACTATAAAGATGATGTGATAAAACTTTATTGTCACACTTACAACGCACATTGGTTTAAATCAAACTCAAGAAAATAATGTCGATAAAAAAAGATGTTCATATTTCCATTTATTTTATTTATTGAATATTCCAAAACTTTAGCAGCTCTACACATCACTAAGTTCAGCAGGCCATATGAGATGTCATAAGAAGAAATTTGCAAATATTGGTGTTCTTTCTCATCCATCAGATACTAAAGCATGAAAATATTTTTCTCGAACATATGCTTCATTTGCTGTTGAGCCATGTAATATAAGATTGGGATTATGTGGTGATGGTTTTATTCCATACAGTCAGCCAGCTTCACCGTATTCTTGTTGGCCAGTTATACTAACACTATAAAACCTTTCACCAAAGATGTGTATGACTACCCCATATTTGTTCTTAACTCTTATAATACTTAGACCATATAATCTAAAAGCAAAATTTGATATTTTTTAAAACCATCAATTGATGGTCTCACTTTCTTATGAGAAGAAGGTGTCATCATATATGACATCTTAACCAAGCAAAATTTTCTCCATAGAGCTACATTGCTTTGGACTATTAGCAATTTTTCAGCTTATGCTATGTCATCTGGCTGGATCATAGCACGAATATTAGCTTGCTCTTATTACAGGTAGAATACTAAATATTTCACACTAAAATATACAAAAAAACTTGATTTTATTGTCATCATATGCCCCTACTTGTCGATCATATATTTAAGAGAAATAAAGAAGCATTTAATAAAAATAGAGTTGAGAGATCGATCACCTCTTCCATCCATATTAAATGGTGATGAGATACTAAAGAGACTTTCTAAAATTTTATCAAATATTAATTTTCCAACATTATCAGAGTGTAAATTTATGGGATATGGTGTTCAACATAATTGGATTAAAAAGTATTTTCTAGACATTAACATATTTAAGAACAAATTTGATAAGACATAATCTAGATGTTATGTACATTGAGAATAAATTTCTTGATAATATTTTTAATACAATTATGGATGTTAAAGACAAGAGAATGGATAATGTGAAAGCTAAAATGGACATTAAAGAGTATAGTTGGTGAAAAAATTTATAGTTAGTAACATTAAGCGATAATAAATAATTAAGCCCAAAGCACCTTACTCTTTCACGTTAGAGCAAAAAAGATTAATATGTTAGTGGTTTCAAGGTTTAAAAATGCTTGATGGTTATGGATCAAACTTAAGTTGATATGTAGACCTTAAATTTACAAGATTATTTAGTCTAAAAAGTTATAATTGTCACATAATTATGGAGGTTCTCCTTCTAATCATAATATGTCACCAGATTATATATCGAATCTATTGACATAGCTTAATATTTTCTTCAGACCTGTATTCAACTAAATAAAGTAAAGATACTTTATGAAGGAGTGAAGAGAACTTACCAATCATCCTATGCAAGTTAGAAAAAAATTCCCCTTGGGATTCTTTAATTTTATAAAATATTTTTCAGTCCATTTATCTTATGAGGCTAGAGTTAGTGAACCTATGCAATATTATTAGATATACCCTTTCAAGAGGTGAAACATATTTTTAATATTCTATCTTAAATATTTTTAACTATAAATGATAATTTTAATCATCTAGCAAATATTAAGACAAGTTAAAAAATATGTTAAGAATACGGCATGATTAGAAAGATTAATATGTGAAGCATATTTATCTCAAGAAACCACCAACTTATGCTCCTATTACTTTAAGCCTCATATGGGAGTATAATAATAAATAATGGTTGTAACACAGACTTTGATGTTAAAGAACAATTGCAATTTGCACTATTAGTCTTTAGAAGTCATGGAAAGCTAAATGATAAATATGTTGAAAGATTCCTCAATGATTTAAAAATCAAAATATTGATTTTATATGTGCTACTGAACTTTTAGGAAGTCCAACAAATCTTAGAGTAAGTTTTTTCATAATGTATAAAAGGAAGCAAGTTAATTTTTAAAACTGAAGTCTTACTTAGATGATTTGTCACTAATTATTTTGTAAGTGATTTTCCTCTGATAGATACTACAGATGTTGAGCAACTTGTTGCAAATAAATTCTCAAGTTGGTTTAGATCTTACATGTTCCCTTAAATTTAAAAATTTTCATTTATTTACTTCTTATTTAATATTAGAATCCATAACATTTAAAAATATTCTTAGGTGCATAACCCTATAATAAGGTTTTTAATAAAGGTCTGTAAGCACTAGCATGGGGCCCAATGCAAAAAATTAACACCTAACCATTATATATGGTTAATGGGTTCATATTTCAATATAAGTTATGGAGTGAAGGAAGAAAACAAACAATTATGGAGTTTGTATTAGAAGAAATATTCATGAAAAAGATGAGTGTGATTATTATGGTATTCTGGATTAGATTCTTGAGTTATAGTACCAAGGAGAAGATGAGAAGCTTATATGTTTATTCAACTATTAATAGTACAATCTAGTCCCAAATAGTGTCATAAGAGTTCATCATGCGTATGGTTTAGTAGAAATAAAATATAGTAGAAGATATGAGAAATTTTAACCATTAGTGCTAGCAAGTTAAGTTTATTGAGAGAGTTGCTACTTAGCTTTGCATGTTTTACATTCTTGCACATTCTTACAACTTGTATGTTTTTGATGATTCCAAATATTATTGTTTTGATTATTATTTTCTCCTAACACTATTTGAAAGATTTGTTTTTGCTCTTGTGCGTACTAACATTTCAGGGAAATCATCTCTAGATTATTGAAGGCTTTAAATCAAGTTCTGCTTAGAATATTTTGTAAAATTAGAGTCTGTATTTTTCATTTTGTTTGAGTCTGAGAGAGTGTGATTGTATTTGAGTAACTTAGCACACACACCGGGGGAGAGCTTTAAAAATTTACAATTTTTAAAACTGATCGTACAGTATGAACCATGTTCATATAGGACGGTATGGTAAGTTATACTCCAAAATGAGCAATGGAATGAATAGAGATGACGAAAACTTTTTCTAAGTATAGATCATCCAGATGATTTTACCCATTTATCCCAGGATGATCTGCTCTAGATTTGTCATTTGATATGTTCGTCCAAACAATTTTACCCATTTGTCCTAGGATGTTCTGCTATGGATTTGTCATTTGATGTGTTCATCCAGAAAATTTTGCCCATTAACCCCAGGATGATCTGCTCTGGAACTGACATTTGATCTGTTCATCCAGACAATCTTATCCATTCATCCCAGGATGATGTCCTATGTTCTATAAACTTGTAGTCCGTTCTACATTTTCATACCAACAAACTTTGGAAATAGCTGTTCGTACTGGACGAACCATGTTCATATGGAATAATGACCGGGTATGAAGACAGTTCGTATAAATTCACATTGTGTTCATATGTAACAATTTTTATACTGTTCATACGTACGAAATGCTATCGTATGGGATGATCGTGGATGCTCAAAAATTGAAAATTGCAGTTTTTTTGGACGATTTTTCGTGTCTTTTCTATAAAGGGTCCACTTAAGACTATCATTAAATCTTTTTATCATTTGGTCTTCGTGTATACTAAAGGCATTTTTAAGGAGAGAGTGAGAGAGAGTGTTTGAAGGAAATTTATTACTACTGGAGTGTGAAGGGTTCACTTAGTTACTCAAAGGTAAGGATCTCTATTTATAATATGTGGTTACTTCACTCTTTTCTCTTGTCTTTTAGATTTCTCATGAGAAGATCTTTCAAGAAGATTCAGTTCTCTATCGACACTCGAGGAGTGTGAATAGCCGAAGGTTCTCTGCCTACACTTGGTGAGTGTGAATTGGTGAAGGTTCTTTGCCTACACTTGGAGAGTGTGAACATTAGAAGGTTCTTTGACTACACTTGGAGGGTGTAAAAGGACGACGATACTTTGCCTACACTTGGAGGGTATAAAATGATGACAGTTCTCTATCGCACTAGATAGTGGTGGAAGAGAGTTTTTTGTGAAGGCTTCTCCACCTTGCTATGGGGGCAAAAGGAGAGACACTAGTGGTAATAGTGCAATACTTGAAGTGGGAGACTTTAGGGAGTGGATGTAGGTTGTGTTTGACCAAACCTGTATAAATCTTATGTCTTTTATTTTTCGCTACTTTTTTATTTTTCTATCTTGTTATTATCTATTGTTGAAAAATAGTTTTTGAAATTACTAAAAAGATTTCATTGGTTTTAAACTTTTAAATTTCAATTAAGAGGAGATTTTTTTTAAAAATTACCAATTCACCCCCTGTTGGTTAGCCGTTGGGACATAAGGTTAGGTCTAATAATCTAACTCATATTCAATAAGTTTCAACAAAGTTATTCATGTTTATTTCGACAAATATCCTAGTGGTCACCGAGATAAGCAATATTGGCTAGTTGTGATAAAAAAAAGCATGAGGGATAATTAACCGACAATACATCATAGAAACTACATATCAAGAGGATGAGATATCTGATTGTATGTCTATTAAAATTGATGAGATATCAACTGCAACACATAATGTTGAAATGTAATTAGTGAATGTGAATAGTTTGTAGGCTCTTCAAATGAGAATGAGGAATAAAGTAAAGATACCTTGGAGAGCAGTAAAAATATTTATGATTCTGAATAGTTCTTATAATTTAAGTGAGTATATTTATTATAATGTACTTATTATATTTTAGTTTTTGAAAATCTAGTTAGCAAACAAATCTTGATAAATGTCTCTTATTAAATATTATTTGTATGTAAATCATTATATATTATGTAATTCTTCATGTTCATTATTTCTAAACATTATACATTCAATTTTTTTTTATTATTTTTGCTTATGAAAATATTCATTTTTATCACAACTTAATTTTTATATATTACAATAGTATAATAATTGCTTCTTTTACTACTGATGGTATTAGGTGATGATCCTCCTCATAGATCATTCACTTTAAAGTTTTCTCGTAAGAAATAGTTGATCACTGGACCAAGTAGGTCTATATAAGGTGATGAAGGTCAAGGGTAGAGATTAGTTACACTAGTGACACCATTACCACTAGCTGGAAGTTAGCACCAATCCACTACTGAGTACGGTCAGAGATAGTTAGATTCAACTGTAGTTGGAGTACCACCCCTTCTTGGGTACTTCCCTCTTCTTACATCTATGAGTCCTTAATTTCCCTCTCTAGAACAAACACATATTACCCCCCACAAATATCACAAATAACTATATCAACCTACCCTTACCCTTATTACCACCACCTATATTATTACCCACCTCCTATGCAGCTAGAATAGGGTGGATAATCAATACAAGTAGAGGTAAGTGATGGGGAGCCTGCAAAAGTAGCAAATAAGTATGTATACATCAAACTTGATGGTGATTTTTAAGTTTAATTTATTTTGTAAAGTTATCATAATTTGATTTATTATATGATATTGATAAAAATTTTAACCTGTTGCTTCAATCTCTCAGGGTAGCCTACCCACAAGATTCGAGACATCATATAGAGCAAATTTGTTGCTCCTTACTTATTATGGAAGAAAATCCCAAAGAAGTTAGGGATATTTGGTTCAGAGAATTTTAAGTAAATTTATTTTGTATTATTAAAATTTTTTATTTCATTTATATTAATATTATTTATTATGTCTATATTTTAAAGAAAAAAATTTGTTGATTGCCTGAGCATGTCACAAGGATAAAAAAAATGGAGAGGAGAGGATTGCATCATCTTAGGGATATGTTCATGGACATTAGAAAGTCTGGGCAGCATTAATTATGGATTAGAGAGGGAGGATGGGCTGATTTGAGCAAAGCTTGTGTGAGCCCTAAGTTCACCAAATTGAGAGAGTAAAATAAACAAAATAAAACATCCAAATGTGGGGGTTTAGGAAGTTCTCTTCATACTGGTGGATTATTGCATCATACATAATATAGATAATGATCGATAAAAGATTATTTCAATTAGTTTAATAAATATATTTTTATTATTTTAACTATATTTTTTTATTTGTAAAAAGAATTTCTTGGGCGGGAACTAACACCAATAGAGCTGCATATAAGGACTCCCTAATATCAAGATAATCATTAGTGGGTTAATGAGAAGGAGAGAAAAATTCACATAAGTATAATTTTTTGAGTAATAATATAAAATAAATAGAAATTACATTTTATGGATTTATTCTCACAGGATGATTTTATAGGACTTTTGGAAAGTTGGGAGTCTACTGGAGAGGGATCATCTTCTGGATTGACCAAGTATTTTGACTATCACACATGGTTAGATGTTGTTAGAGGAAGGCAGAGGGGAAGGGTTTATGGCTTAGGTTTGTAGGAATATGCTTTTGAGGGAAACACATTAACTTCAACATTTTATGATGTTAGCGGAGTTAAAGAAACTGTTTGCCAGGGGATTGCTGCCATTACAAGAGAGATAAAGGACATGAGAAAGATTCAAAATGAGATGCAGGTGGAGGTGTGATCATATCGATCTAAAAACTAGAAGAAAAAGAACAAGAGCCTATATTTGAATCACAAAGCAGCGAGGGGCAAAGAGAATGATGAGTGTTGTTGTTATTTATTTGAAGAACTAGTTGTTGTATTTAGAACATCCGACCATGGATTTAATATATTATGTTGATTGTGAAATATATGCATTATTATCAGTTTAAAGAACTATTTATGATTATTGTGGATTATGTAAATATATCTCTTGATTGCTGATTATTGATTATGCATTGATATATCATATGAAATGTTCTATTAATTTTGAAACATTAAAAGTGTTTTATATATGTTTTGAATTGTGTGCATGTAATTATGAAAATTTTTGTAAATAGAGGAGGCGATCATTTTTTTTTGTAAATGCTATAGGTTTCTGATGGCTAACTGATGGATTAGCCTCAATGAACTTCGATACTAGAGAGCTTGAAGTTATTGCCGATTTTTTTTATTTTGCCGTTGATAAAAACCTACAGCTAATCGATGGATTGGTCGTTAAAAATACTAGAGGTTTGTACCACCAACAATACCACCAGTAATAAACAAGTGGCCCCAGGTGGTTTTCATACAAATTTTTTTTGGTAATTTACCTGCGGTGTTGGGTTCATTAATTTCTAGCTATTTGAGCAGTAAAAAATTCACCATAAAATTTTAACTCTGGAAATTGCCACTAATTTTCATTTCCTACATCGTTTTTTTTGGTGGCTTACAAACCACCAAAAATTTTACAAACTGCTCAAAAATATATCAAAACCATAGAAAATTACCGCTAGTTATAGGCAATTTTCCTGTGGTGAGCAGTTATTAAATAAAGAATTTGTATAGATTTTGAGAAGTTGAACAAAGCACCTATGAAGGATAATTTTCATGTGTTTCAATGACTAAAAGTTAGAGAGATTAAAAGGACATCCTTTTTGTTGCTTCTTAAAAAATTTTTTAGATACTATCTAATTTCTGTATCATCGGAAGACCAAGGTAAGACTATATTTGTCAGTCTGTATGGTACTTTTACCTTTAAGAGGAAGCCTTTTTGGAGTATGCAATGCCCCTAGTATATTTCAAAGATGGATGATATCCATTTTTAGACTCATTTAATTAGGGCATTGAGATAATTTTCGATGATTTCTCTTTTTTTGGTTTCACTTTTGATTCGTACTTATGGTATTTAACTTTGGTTTTAAAAAAGATGTGTTGAAATAAATCTGGTAAGCATTAGGAAAAATTGTCAATTTATGGTAGTATAATGCATAATCCTTGTCCATAAAATTTCTAGGAAACATTTAAAAGTAGATAGAGCTAAAGTTCAAATAATTAAAATCCTTCCACTACCCATTTTAGTTAAAGGAATTAGAAGATTTTGAGGGCACATTTAATTCTATAGAAGATTCATTAGAAAATTTTTTAAAACTTCAAAAATATTATGTCATTTTATTTAGAAAGATCTCCTTTTTTATTTTAATGATGATTTCCTTTAACATTTTGAAATAATACTTGAACAATGCAACTGTTATAGACATAGCATTTTGAAATTATAGGTGATGCTAGTGATAATCCAGCTGGAGCTATGTTAGGGCGAAAGAAGGGTAAAAATTTTATGTTATTTATTATATTAGTAGAACTTTAAAAAATTTAATTATATAATCATTAAAAAAAATGTTAGTTTTTATTTTTGCCTTTGACAAGTTTTGATCTTTCTTGATTGACACCCATATTTTGATTTATATTTGAATGTTCGTTAGGGATGTTAAGCTCTAAAGAACTGGCCCAAGGTTAACCAAGAGGGGGGGTGAATTGGTTTTTTAAAAAATTCTTTAGGCAAAGCACGAATACAAACCAAATGACCACAAAAAATAAGCGTGGAAGAAAATAAATGCAGAAGCAGTAAAAAATAAGAACACAAGGGTTTTAGTGGTTCGGTCAACTCGACCTACGTCCACTCCTCGGAGGCGGCCTCCTAGTATTACACTACAATCATGACTCTCCTTTAGCCCCCACAACTAGGCGGAGAAGCCTTTATAAACACCTCTTTTTGTCACACCCGATAAGGCAGAGAACCTTCCTCCTTTTGCTTCCTCCTGAAGCAGGCAGAGAACCTCGATCGCTTGCTGGAACTTACCTCTCCCAACCCTTCCAAGGACAAGAGACTCTAGGGAAGAAGAAGTGGAACAATGCTTGGAGCAACCCTTGTGAATCCCCTCACAAGATCCTCTCTCTCTCTCTTCCTCTCTCTCTCCTTTAGGTTTTCTCAGGTCAAGACATCAGCCAAGGATGTTCAAAAATGTTGAACAAGAGCTATTAAATAGAAGAGCTTCAAAGGAGCTCATTAATTGAAAGTTGCTGACTATATCATCCAGGACGATATGGAAATCGTTCTGGCCGTTCAGTATAAATCCCATGAGATCGGCCAGAGCATCGCCCTGAATTCAAGCTGTCCGATCCCGATCGTCCAGCACATTGCCCTGAATTAGTGCTGGCCGATATTTATCGTCCAGAAGTAACTAAGGTTTTTGAATAGATCATCCTGGCCGATCCTGCGATCGTCCAGGATGATGTGATCGTATCAATCACCCTTAATTAATTTCTTGATTTGTCTGATTAAATAAGGCATAATTGTGAATATCGTACAGGCCAATCCAAGATCGGCCTGGCTGATTGCCAAAACTATAGAATACCTTAATTGTTTATGGTGGTAATATCTTTCTGTTTTGAGCATATCGTCCAGGTCGATACAAGTATCGTCCAGGATGATTGGCTAATGACAGCTGCCTTAATTAAGAACCCCTGATTAAAACTTCTATTTTGAGCCCGATCGTCTAGGCCGATGTAAATATCGTCCTAACCGATTTGATTAAAAACAAAAATTCTAACTCTCTCAAGTGTGTGTGTGTGTGTGTAGGGTTACTTAGCATCAGTCTCTTTGAACATTACAAACTGACTCAAGAAGCGAAAAAGAAAAAAACAGACTAACTCAACCCTAACCTACGTAATCTGTAACTGGCTTGATTTGTCATCTGATTTCTTGGCTCTGGAATGTCAGTTATAAGAAAAGAAATCATAGTATTTGCTAATCATCAAAAGTGTAATTCTTGAAACAACAGATTTGCAAAAAACTCCCCCTTTTTGATGATGGCAAACACAAGTAGAAAAATCTCAGTAAAAATAGCAGTTCATTAAAAATTTCAATGTTACAAGCATCAACTCTTCCTACCACATCCTACTCCCCCTTTTTTCATCACAAAAAGAGGGTCCTAGACACACATAAAAAAAAAACACAACATGAACTAAGACAAACTATAAAAAATAGAAAATAGAAAATAAAAACTAGAAAAATGAGGGATCCTGATCATCAGATGGAGGTGGTGGAGGTGGCTGCTGAAAGTAGCCAGCTAGCGTAGTAAACTGAGCATTGAACCAGGCGATGTCTTGGTCATGCTTCTACTACTGGTGAGTAATATAGCTGTCAAAACGGGCTAAGTCCTCTGTGCGGTGCTGCTTGTAGCGGGCCATGTCCTCAGAATGTTGCTATTCCGGTCGAGAGGAATAGGATCAGGAACGGGAGCGGGAGCCTCCTCCTCCTCCACCCTCTGAGGTTCACATAGGAGGTTAGGGCTGTGGAGGTAGGATTTAAGCGAAGATTTGCAAAGAATTCACGAAGAAGCTCAGAATGAAAGAGGAAAGAGAGAGACATAATGAAACAAATGGAAGTGTGAGCGAAAAGATCAATGGTAAGCAGCTTCATCTTCTGCCTCCCTGAAACGAGGGTCAATCCTAGCCCTCGAAGAATTCCCAAAAGTTTGTCAAACACGTTTCCCACCAGCCATAGATGAGAGTTAGAAAGGAGACACAAGAGGGAAGGGATGAAATGAAAATATGGCTGGATCAGCTAAAATTTAAAGAAAAGGCCATATAGTCCAGGA
>NW_021320190.1:0-69330 GCF_001605985.2 Dendrobium catenatum | reverse complement strand
CCCGGCAAGGCAGAGAACCCA
Organism: Dendrobium catenatum; assembly: GCF_001605985.2. Lineage (NCBI taxonomy): Eukaryota > Viridiplantae > Streptophyta > Magnoliopsida > Asparagales > Orchidaceae > Dendrobium > Dendrobium catenatum. The sequence goes on along the minus strand of NW_021320190.1, from coordinate 69,309 downwards.
ACTCCTTTCACTTCCTCCTGAAGCTGGCAGAGAACCTCGATCGATTACTGAAGCTTACCTCTCCCAACCCTTCCAGGGATAAGAGGCTCTAGGGAAGAAGAAGTGGAACAATGCTTGGAGCAACCCTTGTGAACCCCCTCATAAGCTCCCCCTCATAAGATCCTCTCTCTCTCTCTCTCTCCCTCTCTCTCTCTCTCCTTTAGGTTTTCTCAAGTCAAGCCAACAGCCAAGGATCTCTCAAAAAATGTTGAACAAGAGATCTTAAATAGAAGATCTTCAAAGGAGCTCATTAATTGCAAGTTGTCGACTTTATCGTCTAGGACGATAATAATATCATCCTATACAATTAGCTCAAAACACAGATGATCGGCCAGAACATTGCCCTAAAGATGATCTGGACGATTGAAAATTGGCTTGATCGTCCAGGCTGATCTCACGATCGTCCCGGATGATTATTTCAAATCAGAGGAAAATCGTCCAGAGCATCGTCCTGAATTCGAGCTGTCCAATCCTGATTGGCCAGGAGCAACTTAGGGTTTTTGAATATTTCGTCCAGGCCGATCCTGTGATCGTCCAGGACGATGTGATCGTATCAATCATCCTTAATTTCTGGATCAATTTATGCATAATTATGCCATATCATCCAGGCGGATCTCACGATCGTCCTGACCGATTTCCAAAAATACATAATACCTAAATTGATCATGACAGCTATTTCTTTCTATATTGAGCATATCGTCCTGGCCGATACAAGTAACGTCCAGGACGATAAGTTAATTACGGCTGCCTTTACTAAGACATCATGATTAGAACTTTTGTTTTGAACTTGATCGTCCAGGCCGATATAAATATAATCCGAGACGATGTGAGTAAAAATACAAATTCTAAATCTCTCAAGTGTGTGTGTGTGTGTGTAGGGTTACTTAACATGAGTCACTTTAAACATTTACAATTGACTCAAGAAAGGGAAAAAGAAAATTACAGACTGACTCAACCCTAATCTACCTAGTCTTGAGCTGATTCAGATTTCCATGTTGATTCCCGTTTCCGTCCGATCTTTGAGTCCTGAAAAGTCAGTAGAGAAAAGGCAATCGTATTGTTTGCTATCATCAAAACCATATTTCATGAAACCAAATCTGCAATAATCTCCCACTCTTTGATGATGGCAAACACTCCGACAATTTTTTCAAAAATAGCAGTGTAAAATAAAAATTCAGAATAAAAGTTCAAACATACAACCTTACTAACATGCAACCCTACTAAAATGCAATCCTACTACTCCCCCTTTTGACATCTCAAAAAGGAGGAGAAAAGTAAGAAACAAAGTAGTTTTATTTTATTTTATTTTATTTTATAACCAAGGCATGAACAAGATGAAGTATTCAATGTGATTGATTTTAAAAATTTGTGAGCTAATGAATCAACATCAAAAAAATCCACAAACCAGTATAATATCCTATCATGGTTACCCTTAGCTCGGACTTTCTTGTAGGGTAGAATCATCTTTGGAAATAAAGGATCTAATCTCAAAAATTCAATTGGGTATGAGAAAAAAGGATCCAATCATCACTTGGTTTCAAAAAAAATATCTTATAGAATATTGTGCCAAAGTAGATTTGTCACAATCGCAAAACAATCAAAATCAAGCCTTTGGTACATGAAATCTTCTAAGTTTTGAAAGATTTGAAAGGAGAGGAGATCTTGCTTTTGGTGGGCTCATTTTATGCCTCTTGTCAATTGAATGGCGCTTTATGCAACTTTTTTTTGATACACTTTGTGTATATATTTTTTAATTTGGCGTCATTACGCATCTTTTGTTGGCATCATTGGCCAAATTTTTTTTTTTTTGCAAGCTCCATTCTCTTTCAAAAGATTTTAAGAACAACCTTAGTTGTGAGTATATCTTCTAGATATTAGAGAATAGGAGCTCTCTCTCTAACATCAGGAAGAATAATCCACAAACAGAATCAATAACCAATGACAAAGGTAACGAGGAATCTTGACGTGACAAAAACATTTTGATCATTATAAATACAAGATAGATTTGCTGTAGCAAGGTTAGAAAGGATCTTAATTTCATCTTCATTCATTAATTTGAAATAGATTTTTGATTAGAAAAGAAAACCATGCCACTAAAATAGGTTAGAGAAAGGGACATAATCAACGGTATATTTTTAGCATCTAATAGATTAAGAGAAGAAAAACATCGACTACAAATTTTTAGAAATAAGGACAAGGCATACGATATCATTTCAGCGATGATTTTGATTTTTTTTTTAAATGAAAGTAAAATAATCCAAACAAAAACTAAAAGTAAAGCAAAAAGAAGAAACGAAAGAAAAGGAAAAGCAAATAAAAGAAATGAAAAAGAATTAAAAGCAAAAGAAAGCAAGTAAAAGATCAAATTCATGCATTTATGTCAATCACACCGAATCTGGTCCTTAAAGAGCTGAAAGTGTCGAAGGCCAGTGGTTTAGTAAAGATGTCAGCCAGTTGATTTTCAGTTGTCACATGGTGTAACTCAATGTCTCCCTTAGTCACATGATCTCTAATAAAGTGATGCCTAATGTCAATGTGTTTAGCTCTTCAATGTTGGATAGGATTCTTAGAGATGCATATGGCACTAGTGTTATCACAAAAGATTGAGATGGTGCCTACATGTAATCCTAAATCTAATACCTGTTGTTTCAACCAAAGGACTTGGGCCACACAACTTCCAAGAGAAATATACTCATCTTCAGTAGTGGAAAGTGCAATAGAGTTTTGCTTTCTACTAGACCAAAGATTGTTCTATGAATCGACAAGTTTCTGAAGTGCTTTTTCTATCCACCTTGCATCCTACAAAATCAGCGTTAGAAAATCTAATAATCTTAAAAGAAGTGTTGTGCCTCGAATACCAAATCCCTATGTTTTGGGTCCCGAGAACATATCTAAAAATTCTCTTAACTGCAGTAAGGTGGGACTCCTTGGGTTCATCTTGAAACCTAGCACAAAGGCAAACACTAAATATAATATCATGTCGGCTAGCAGTTAGGTAAAGTAAGGATCCAATCATGCCTCTGTACTTCTTCTGATCAAAAGACTTACCACTTGGGTCCTTATCCAACGGAACACTAGAAGTCATGGGAGTATTAATTAGCTTAGCTTTATCCATCTCAAACTTCTTCAAAATGTCCTTAATGTATTTTGTTTGATTTAGAACGGTTCCATCATCCAATTGTTTTACGCTAAACCCCAAAAAGTAGGACAACTCTCCCATCAAACTAATCTCAAACTCTCTACTCACTATATTAGAGAACTTATCACAATGTTTTTTATTAGAAGATCCAAAAAGTATATCATCCACATAAATCTGAACAATGAGCAAATCATCTCCAACTTTTCTAAGAAAAAGGGTGGTGTCTACGCTCCCCTTAACAAACTTTCTTTCTAGTAAAAATGTGCTAAGCCTCTCATGCCAAGCTCTTGGTGTATGCTTTAACCCATACAAAACTTTTTTTAATTCAAAAACATGATTTGGACATTGGGAACTCTCAAAACCTAGGGGTTGTTCTACAAACACATCCTCATTTATTTCCCCATTTAAAAAAGCACTCTTAACATCCATTTGAAAAAGCTTAAATCCATTATGAAAGTTTGTTACCCAAGCTAACCAAGAGGGGAGGGGGGGGAGGGTGAATTGGTGTTTTAAAAAATTTTGTTTCACAAAGAAAAAAAATCACATAAACCAAAATCACACTACAAGAAATATAAGTGTCGAAATTAAATTGCGGAAGCAAGAAACAAGAACATAGAAATTTATAGTGGTTCGGTCAACTCGATCTACGTCCACTCCCCGGAGGTGCCCTCCGAGTATTGCACTACAATCGTGACTCTCCTTTAGCTCCCACAGCTAGGCAGAGAAGCCTTTACAAAGAACTTCTTTTTGCCACCCCAACAAGGCAGAGAACCTATCTCCTTTAGCTTTCTCCTGAAGCTGGTAGAGAACCGTGATCAGTTGCTGAATCCTTACCTCTACCAACCCTTCCACAAATGAGAAACTCTAGATGAAAAAGAAGTAGAGCGATCCTTGAAGCAACACTTGTGAATCCCCTCACATGCTCCCCTCACAAGATCCTCTCTCTCTCTATCTCTTTCTCTCTCTCTCTCTCTCTCTCTCTTTCTCTCCTCAAGGTCTTCTCAGGTCAAAGCAGCAGCAAAAGCTTTTTAAAAATGTTGAGCAAGATCTCTTAAATAGAAGAGCTTCAAAGGAGCTCATTAATTGCAAGTTGCCGATAATATCATCCAGGATGATATGGACATCATCTTAGCCGATCAGTATAAATCTCAGAAGATCGGCCAGAGCATCGTCCTGAATGCAAGCTGGACGATTTAAAATTGGCTTGATCATCCAGGCCGATCTCACGATCGTCCAGGCCTATTAGTTCAAATAGAAAGAAAATCGTCCAGAACATCGCCCTGAATTTGTGTTGGCCAATATTTATCGTCCAGAAGTAATTAAGGTTTTTGAATAGATCATCCTAGCCGATCCTGCGATCGTCCAGGATGATGTGATCGTATCAATCATTCTTAATTACTTCTTTGATTTGTCTGATTAATTAAGGCATAATTGTGAATATCGTCCAATCTGATCCAAGATCGTCCTGGCCGATTGCCAAAAATACAGAATACCTTTATTGTTTATGACGGCAATTTCTTTCTATTTTGAGCTTATCATCTTGGCCGATACATGTATCATCCAAGATGATCTGTTAATGATGGCTTCCTTAATTAAGAATCCAGAATAGAATCTCTTTTTTAACTAGATCGTCCAGGCCGATACAAATATCGTCCTGGCCGATGTGAGTAAAATAAGAAATTCTAAGTCTCTCAAGTGCGTGTGTGTGTGTGTAGGGTTACTTAGCATCAGACTCTTTGCACATTAAAAATAGACTCAAGAAGAGAGAAAGCAAATTACAGACTGACTCAACCCTAACCTACGCAATCTTGAACTGGCTTTGTTTGTTCGTCTGATCTTTGATTTTTGAAAAGTTAGAAGTAACAGGCTGTCCAAGAGAATCAATAGTGTTTGTCAATCATCAAAACATAAGTCATCAAAAATAGATTTGCAACAATCTCCACCTTTTTCATGATGGCAAACACAAGTAGGAAAATCTCAGTAAAAACAGCAGTTCATTAAAATTTCAAAGTTACATGCATAAACTTTTCCTACCACATCCTACTCCCCTTTTTATCATCATAAAAAGAGGGTCCTAGACACACAAAAGAAAAATGAAAAACAAAAAAAAAACAACAGAAACTAAAACAAAGTACAAGACAAACAACAGAAAACAAAAAATAAAAACTAGAAAAATGAGGGACCATGATCATCAGATGGAGGTGGTGGAGGTGGCTGCTGAAAGTAGCTGGCTAGCATAGTAAGTTGAGCATTAAACCAGGTGATGTCCTGGTCATGCTACTACTACTGGTGAGTAATGTAGCTATCAAAATGGGCTAAGTCCTCTGAGCGGTGTTGCTCGTAGCAGGCCATATCCTCAGAATGTTGCTTCTCCTGTAGAGCAACGTAAGCGTCGAAGCGGGTCTCCCATTTATCAAACCTCTCTACTAACTGGTCAAGCTGAGAGTGCTGGCGAAGAGGAGTAGGATCAGAAACAGGAACGGGAGCGGGAGCCTCCTCCACCTCAGTCCCCAAGGTTTCTCATCCCCAGGGTGGAGACGAGCACTGTGAAGGGTACTGAAGGAACTATTTGAGTAGGGATGTTAAGCCCTATAGAACTGGACCAAGCTAACCAAGAGGGGGGGATGAATTGATGTTTCAAAAAAATTCATTTCACAAAGAAATAAAATCACATAAACTAAAAGCACACTATAAGAAAAATAAGTGTGGAAATTAAAGTGCAGAAGCAAGAAACAAGAACACAGAAATTTATAGTGGTTCGGTCAACTCGACCTACGTACCCTTCCCAGAGGTGCCCTCCGAGTATTGCACTACAATCATGACTCTCCTTTAGTTCCCACAGCTAGGCGGAGAAGCCTTTACAAAGAACTTCTTTTTGCAACCCCGGCAAAGCAGAGAAACTATCTCCTTTAGCTTTCTCCTGAAGCTGGCAGAGAACTGCTATCAGTTGCGGAATCCTTACCTCTACCGACCCTTCCACGGAAGAGAAAATCTAGATGATAATGAAGCAGAGCGATCCTTGAAGCAACCCTTGTGAATCCCCTCATAAGCTTCCCCTCACAAGATCCTCTCTCTATCCCTCTCTCTCTCTCTCTCTTTCTCTCCTCAAGGTCATCTCAGGTCAAAGTAGCAACAAAAGCTTTTTAAAAATGTTGAGCAAGAGCTCTTAAATAGAAGAGCTTCAAAGGAGCTCATTAATTGCAAGTTGTCGATAATATCATCCAAGATGATATGGACATCGTCCTGGCCGATCAGTACAAATCTCAAAAGATTGGCCAGAGCATCGCCCTGAATGCAAGCTAGATGTCTTAAAATTGGCTTGATCGTCCAGGCCGATCTCACGATTGTCCAGGCCGATCTCACAATCATCCAGACCGATCAGTTCAAATCAGAAGAAAATCGTCCAGAGCATCGCCCTGAATTTGTGCTGGCCGATAATTTGTGCTGGCAGATATTTATCATCCAGAAGTAACTAAAGTTTTTGAATAGATCATCCTGGCCGATCCTGCAATCGTCTAGGACGATGTGATTGTATCAATCATCCTTAATTACTTTCTTGATTTGTCTGATTAATTAAGGCATAATTGTGAATATCATCCAGGCCGATCCAAGATCGTCCTGGCCGATTGCAAAAAATACAGAATACCTTAATTGTTTATGATAGTAATTTCTTTCTGTTTTGAGCTTATAGTCCTGGCCGATACACGTATCACCCAGGATGATCTGTTAATGACGGCTTCCTTAATTAAGAATCCTGAATAGAATCTCTATTTTAAGCTAGATCGTCTAGGCCGATACAAATATCGTTCTGGCCGATGTGTGTAAAAATAGAAATTCTAAGTCTCTCAAGTGTGTGTGTAGGGTTACTTAGCATCAGACTCTTTGAACATTTTAAATAGACTCAAGAAGAGAAAACAAAATTACATACTGACTCAACCCCCTATGCAATCTTGAACTGGCTTCATTTGTTCGTCCGATCTTTGATTCCTGAAAAGTTAGAAGTAATAGGTAGTCCAAGAGAATTAATAGTGTTTTTCAATCATCAAAACATAAGTCATGAAAAATAAATTTGTAACACTTTATAGTATGCAAAGTCTAATAGCACTCTAATGGCTTCTAATCTAGCTACAGGGGCAAAAGTCTCCTCAAAGTCTATCCCTTCTATTTGGTTATATCTTGCTTTATTCCTAACCACCACTCTAGAATCATTCACCTTATTCTTAAAGAACCACTTTTTTCCAACTACACTTTTCCCTTAGGTTTTTCTACAAGCTCCCAAACATCATTCCGAACAAATTGATTCAACTCCTCTTGCATAGCCAAAATCAAAACTCATCAGTAAGGACTTGGTTTATGTTGGTGGGTTCAGTCATTGAGATAAAGGCAGAGTGGTTCACCTCCTTCCTAAGTCCATGTTTAGTCCTAACTCCATCAGAAGGGTCTCCTAAGATCAAATCCTTGGGGTGACTTGTAGAGTATCTCCAATCTTTAGGCAAGGTGTGTGATGGTCCAACCCTTTCCTCCAGATCTATATTTTCTACTCCTTGGGTGACATCTCCTACTCCTTCAATGTTTTGGTGACCTACTCCCTTCTCCAAATTTTCTACTCCAGTGGAAATCTCTCCAACATCATCATCATCCTTAACTCTAGGCTTTTTAGGATCAGACTCATCAAATACTACATGTGTAGTCTCTTCCACCATCAAAGTCCTCTTGTTAAACACCCTAAAAGAGTTCCCAACACTAGAATATCCTAAGAACTCTCTTTCATCAGATTTAACATCAAATTTATCCAAGTGAAACTTCTCATTGTTGTGAATGAAAACCTTACAACCAAAGACATGAAGGTGGAAAAGATTGGGTGTCCTACCCTTAAGGATCTCATAGGGTGTCTTATCTAGTTTGGCTCTAAAATTCACCCTATTCAACACATAATAAGCTATGTTAACCGCTTCAGCCCAAAAGTATTTTGGAAGTGAATACTCAGCATGCATGGCTCTAGCGGCTTCCACCAAGGTCCTGTTCTTCCTTTCAGCTATCCCGTTCTGCTGAGGGGTCCTAGGAGCTGAGAAGTTGTGGCTAATCCCCTTGTCCTCACAAAAATCTCAAAATCTTTCATTCTCAAAATCTCCCCCATGGTCACTATGGATGGTCAAGATCTCACAACCTAGCTTTTTTTAAATCCAAGTAGAAAATGTTTTAAACTCTTCATAAGACTCATGTTTATGTGAAAGAAATCTAGTCCAAGTGAACCTCGAGTAGTCATCAATAATCACCAAACCATAGACTTTTCCTCCCAAGCTGGTAGTACTAATGGGTCTAAACAAATCCATGTGAAGGACTTCTAAAGGTCTAGAGGTGCTAATGTCCTTAATGGGGTGAAAGGTGGAGTGGACTTGCTTTCCTAGTTGGCAGGCATCACAAAGGTTGTCTTTTGAAAGCTTGAGTTTGGGGACACCTCTAACTTGGTCTTTTTGGGTCACTTTCCTAAGGGTTTTCATACTTCCATGACATAATCTCTGGTTCCATAACCATGAATCATCAACAATTGGTTTTAAGCAAAATGATGCAGCACATTCAATATTATTTAAATCAAGCATGTACACATTGTTGATCCTCTTTCCCTGCAAAATATTGTTGTTACTTAAACTTACAATGCATGAATTTGCAAAGAATTGCACGATGAAGCCTTTGTCATAGAGTTGACTGATGCTGAGGAGGTTGTGTTTTATTCCATCTACAAGTTAAACATTTTCAATCATAAGGTTCCTAGAATTATCAATTATACCTTAGTCTACCACCTTCATGGTGGTGTTATCTCCAAGAGTAACCTTGCCTACAGTCCTGGACTCCAGCATAATAAATTGATTGGCATCACTAGTCATATGTCAAGAGCATCCGCTGTCCAGGTACCACATACTCTCATGAGGCCTTTTATGATAGCCCACCTACAAGATCATCAAATGTTAGATATAGGAACCCAAATAGGTTTGGGTCCCTTCTTTTGAAAAGTAGGATGAAATGCATATGTGGTATGCTATAAATCACGCTCCTTTGGTCTCCACACCCAATCTGTACTATGGTGAACAGTGCAAGTGTGTGAGATGTGTTCTAGCATGCCACATGAAAAACATCTAAAACCTAGAAAAAGATTCCTTAAATTGCTTGAGTTATAATGCCTCTTCCTAGGTTTTGGCTTTCGATCAAGTGTTGGTGTCGTCCTAGTTTTCTTAAATATATCCAATTCATTTTTAATCCTCAAGTTAGTACTTTTTAAGGCATAATTATCAATCCTCAAATTTTTCTCCATCACTGTAGAATTCTTAAAATCAGATTCAAGTGAGGTGTGTGTGGCTCTCAGTGACTCATGCTCTTCAATTAATTCACAAAGCTTTTTGTTTAACTCATCAAATTCATTAAGTAGAGTCATGTGATTTGAATCAATTGTAGAATGATCTTTGAGAATAACTTCATGCTCTTTTTATAAATTCAAAAATTCCAATTTCAAGCTAGTATGTATTTTCTTAAGTTTCCTATATGATACATGAATTTTTTCAGAAACTTTAAGAAGTTGATCATAGGAAAGTTCACATACCACTTCTTGATCAAGATTATCGTTTTCCATTAAGCACAAGTTTGTTGTCTCATCTTCTGGTTCCATCTTCGATGAATCTGATGTAGAATCCGCCCAAAATGCCTTTTGGAGTCTCTTATTATCATTTCTAAGCTTGGATTTCTCCTCACTCTTTTCCTTGCTTGTGTGCGTCTTAAGTGTAGGGCAATCCACTTTCACGTGTCCTTGCTTCCTTCATTCATTACAAACAACATCAGAAGAACCTTTAGAATATTTATTATCCTTACCTTTTCTCCAATTTTGATGATTCTTGTGCTTCTTCCTTAGAAAGTTTTTGAACTGCCTTGTGATTAAGGCTAGAAAGTTTTTGAACTGCCTTATGATTAAGGCAATGTCATCGCTCTCAGACCAAGAAGAATCAAAATTTGTGTTGTTGGCCTTCAATACCACAGTTTTCTCTTTCTTTTTCTCACCTGCATCAAGATTTTTTTGATTCACCCCTTGCTCGTAAGCAATGAGTGAGCCAAGTAAGTTATCAATCGAATAGGTGTTTAAATCCTTAGATTCAGTTATAGAAGTGATTTTAGCATTAAAAGAGGAAGGAAAGCATCTTAATATTTTGTTCACTTTTTCATAGTTTAAAAAGTTCTCTTCCCAAGGCATGCAAAGAAGTTATAATTTGAGTAAATCATGTATACATATTAGAAATTTATTCAGAAGGTTTCATACGAAAAAGTTTGTAGTCATGCAAGAAAATATTCAAACGAGATTGTTTCACTTCATTAGTTCCTTCATAAGTAATGTATAACCTATCCCAAATCTCTTTTCCAGTAGATCAAGTAGAAACACACATGTAATCCTCAGACTTTAAAGCATAAAAAAAATAGTTCAAACACTTCATATTCAATTGAGCTAAATCTCTTTCATCGGAAGTCCATTCAGTAAAAGTAACTTCAGTTTTAATTCCATTAATTTCATGAGAAGGTGGAAAATTTCCTTCTTTAATAAGCATCCACATGTGATAGTCAGTTGATTGCAAAAAAGTAGACATGTGAGTTTTCCAAAAATCAAAAGGAAGGTTGTCAAACAAAGGAGGTCGTGTAATAGAATATCCTTCAGTTGTATTACGATTCCCAAAGTTAGCCATTGGTCTAAATTCAAAAAGTTTTTAAACTAAGTTTTTATGAATCCCGCTCTGATACAACTTTGAAAGTTCGTTAGGGATGTTAGGCCCTATGAACTAGTCCCGAGTCAACCAAGAGGGGGGGGGGGTGAATTAGTATTTTTTTAAAATTCTTTAAAACCAAGAACAAATATCACAAACCAAAATCACCACGGAAAAACAAGTGTGGAAAATTATAGTGCGGAAGCAGTGAAAAGAACACAACGATTTATAGTGGTTCGATCAACTTGACCTACGTCCACTCCCCGAAGGTGCCCTTCGAGTATTGGACTACCAACGTGACTCTCCTTTAGCCCCCACAGCTCGGAAGAGAAGCCCTTACAAAACACCTCCTTTTTGTCACACCCGGCAAGGCAGAGAACCCAACTTCATTTGCTTCCTCCTGAAGCAGGCAGAACCTCGATCGATTGCTGAAGCTTACCTCTCCCAACCCTTCCAACGATAAGAGACTCTAGGGAAGAAGAAGTGGAACAATGCTTGGAGCAACCCTTGTGAACCCCCTCAGAAGCTCCCCCTCATATGATCCTCTCTCTCTCCCTCTCTCCCTCTCTCCTTTAGGTTTTCTCAGGTCAAGACAGCAGCCAAGGATCTCTCAAAAAATGTTGAACAAGAGCTCTTAAATAGAAGAGATTTAAAGGAGCTCATTAATTGCAAGTTGCCGACTTTATCGTCTAGGATGATAATAATATCGTCCTGTACGATTAGTTCAAAACACAGATGATTAGCCAGAACATCGCCCTGAAGATGATCTGGATGATTGAAAATTGGCTTGCTCATCCAAGTCGATCTCATGATCATCCCGGACGATTAGTTCAAGTTAGAGGAAAATCATCCAGAGCATCGCCTTAAATTCGAGCTGTTCGATCCTAATCGGCCAGGAGCAACTTAGGGTTTTTGAATATATCATCCTGGCCGATCCTACGATCGTCAAGGGTGATGTGATCGTATCAATCATCCTTAATTGCTTCCTTAATTGCTGGATAAATTTAGGCATAATTGTGCCATATCGACTAGGCCGATTTCCAAAAATACAGAATACCTAAATTGATCATGACGACTATTTCTTTATGTATTGAGCATATCATCCTGGCCGATATAAGTATCGTTCAGGCCGATAAGTTAATTACGGCTGCCTTAGCTAAGAAATCCTAATTAGAACTTCTATTTTGAAATCGATCATCCAGGCCGATATAAATATTATCCGGGATTATGTGAGTAAAAACATAAATTCTAAATCTCTCAAGTGTGTGTGTGTAGGGTTACTTAACATCAGTCACTTTAAACATTTATAATTGACTCAAGAAAGGAAAAAAAAGAAAATTACAGACTGGCTCAACCATAATCTACCCAGTCTTGAGTTGATTCTGATTTCCGTGCTGATTCTAATTTTCGTCCGATCTTTGAGTCCTGAAAAGTCAGTAGAGAAAAGGCAGTCATATTGTTTGCTATCTTCAAAACCATAATTTATGAAACCGAATCTGCAACATCCTTAAGGACCCGAATAGCTTCCTGCAGTTTAATATATTTGATCATAATATGCTCAATATCTTCTTCTTCATTGCAATCTCTAGGACATCTTGAATACCGGTGTAACCTTCTATAAACCAGGTATTAACAAGTTGGTAATGCACCATGGAAAATCCTCCACCAAAACATTTCCACTTTAGGCATAAGTTTAATTTTTCCAATCGAATTCCAGTAGTTGGCTGTACATTGATTATGTAACATTGCTTCACATACCATAGAGGATACAGATTTTCCATATTTCTGCATAATCAATTCAAGATATTCTCTTTCATTTTTAGATGATAATAATATCATCCTGTACGATTAGTTCAAAACACAGATGATCAGCCAGAACATCGCCCTGAAGATGATCTGGATGATTGAAAATTGGCTTGCTCATCCAAGTCGATCTCATGATCATCCCGGACGATTAGTTCAAGTTAGAGGAAAATCGTCCAGAGCATCGCCTTGAATTCGAGCTGTTCGATCCTAATCGGCCAGGAGCAACTTAGGGTTTTTGAATATATCATCCTGGCCGATCCTACGATCGTCAAGGGTGATGTGATCGTATCAATCATCCTTAATTGCTTCCTTAATTGCTGGATCAATTTAGGCATAATTGTGCCATATCGACCAGGCCGATTTCCAAAAATACAGAATACCTAAATTGATCATGACGACTATTTCTTTATGTATTGAGCATATCATCCTGGACGATATAAGTATCGTTCAGGCCGATAAGTTAATTACGGCTGCCTTAGCTAAGAAATCCTAATTAGAACTTCTATTTTTAAATCGATCGTCCAGGCTGATATAAATATTATCCGGGATTATGTGAGTAAAAACATAAATTGTAAATCTCTCAAGTGTGTGTATGTAGGGTTACTTAACATCAGTCACTTTAAACATTTAGAATTGACTCAAGAAAGGAAAAAAAAGAAAATTACAGACTGGCTCAACCATAATCTACCCAGTTTTGAGTTGATTCTGATTTCCGTGCTGATTCTAATTTTCGTCCGATCTTTGAGTCTTGAAAAGTCACTAAAGAAAAGGCAGTCGTATTGTTTGCTATCTTCAAAACCATAATTCATGAAACCAAATCTGCAACATCCTTAAGGACCCGAATAGCTTCCTGCAGTTTAATACATTTGATCATAAAATGCTCAATATCTTCTTCTTCATTGCAATCTCTAGGACATCTTGAATACCGGTGTAACCTTCTATAAACCAGTTATTAACAAGTTGGTAATGCACCATGGAAAATCCTCCACCAAAACATTTCCACTTTAGGCATAAGTTTAATTTTTCCAATCCAATTCCAGTAGTTGGCTGTACATTGATTATGTAACATTGCTTCACATACCATAGAGGATACAGATTTTCCATATTTCTGCATAATCAATTCAAGATATTCTCTTTCATTTTTAGTTTTAATGTCAACCTGACAAATAAGTTTGGCAAGCTCAGAGCCCATATTTTGCTTCAGCTTTTTAGAATTCCAGCAACCATTAACAATAATGTTATCAATCGCGAAATCTCCAATATCATTAGTGATGAAAGTTGGCCATTTGATAATGCTTTTGTCCAGGATCCAACAGTCATGTAGCATGTTAATTGATTTTCGATCTGATATTGACCATCTCACAATAGACTTCAAAGAGTTCCATCCATTTAACACAATTTTCCAAGCAAAAGAACCATTTTTTAACCCTGTTTCATCATCAAACAGGAATCCGTATTTAGGAAAAAGGACCTTATAAAGTAATGATTCTTTGTCTTGAATATATCTCCAAGCTATCTTAGCTCTTAGTGGGCAAACCTTGTTAGCACAAGAATGAAGTCCTCTACCTCCCCATTTAAGAGGGAGGTACATGACTTGCCAGTTTACGAAATGAATTCCATGCTTCCTATTAGATTTGTTCCAAATAAAACTTCTACTAATTTTATCAACTTCATCAAGTATGCTTTTATGAATCAATGATTTGGTGCTATGGAAGATGGTAAAAAAAAGTAACACAGATTTTACCATCATTACCTTCCCGGCCAAAAACATCAAATTACTTACCCAAATGTTTGTAAATTTAAGGGCTTTATCAATGATGAATTAAAAATCATTTCCAGTCAATCTTCTAAGAGCCAGTTTCACTCCAAGATAATTGTTCTCTTTAACAACTTTGAACTTCAAGATCAAGGCAATCCGTTTTTTCATTCTTCTATTTACCATCATACTAAAAAGAAGAGAAGATTTGAATTCATTAATATTAAGACCTGTCCAGTCAAAAAATCTTTTCAAAATCCCCTTCATCTCCTTAATGTTTTGAGGCTTTATATCAGTAAAAATGATCACATCGTCTGCATACAACAAATGAGAAATCCTTGGGCTATTGTTGCTCACCTGAATGCCTAAAGAAGCTTCCTTCTCCATGAAAGCATTGGTTAATAATTGGGAGCATAGGATAAAAAAATAAGGGGACAATAGACACCCTTGACGGAATCCACTATAAGCAAGAATCCAATTTAAAGCATTACCATTAATTAAAATAGAGAATTTAGGGTCTTTGACACATTCCAAGATAAGATTTGAAAATTTGGATGGAAATCCAAAATATTCCAAGGCTTTTTTAAGAGACGGCCACCCCATCGAGTCATAAGCCTGCTCCAAATAAATTTTAATAGAAACAAAGCCTTTAGAAGATTTAGAGTAACTGAATTTGTGCATGATCTCTTGAGCCACCAAAACATGATCCGTCAGTGATCTCCCCTTCAAGAAAGCTGCTTGTTCATTGGAGATGATTTTTGGAATAATAGAAGCCAATCTATTCATGATAACTTTAGCCACCACCTTATAGATTGTATCTCAAAGACTAATTGGTCTGTAGTTGCAAGGATATACCGGATTTTCCACTTTAGGAATAAGAACAATGAGAGTTTCCTTCCATCTAGGATCCATCTCAGAATTTTCAAAGAAAAAATTCACCGCATTCTAGAAATCCTTCTTAATGATCTCCCAATAAGCCTTGCGGAAGGAATATGTAATACCGTTTTTTCCTGGAGATATAGGGTTGGAACTATGCTTAATAACATCTTCAACTTCTTCTATAGAGAAAGTCTTGTTAAGCAGATTTACATCATCCTCTTTTAAGGTATCTCTCGGTTTAGGCCAGCCTTGCAAAATATAATTTATGTTTTTCCATTTAGCTTTGAAAAGCTACACAATGATATCTTCAATTTTGTTTTGATCTTCCACTATCTCCCCTTTACCATCTTTAATTTTATTGATGAAGTTTGAATTTCTCCTCGCCGTTGCAAAAGACTGGAAAAATTTAGTGTTATGATCTCCCTCTAATATCCACTTGACTTTAGCTCTTTGCCTCTACCAAGAGTCTAACCGGGCAAGTACAAAATTGAATTCTGTCAGTTCAACTTTCAATTTCCATATTTCCTCTTCCGAGATGCCTATCTCTACAGCTTCTTTGGTTTGCAACTCTTCTATCTCCTTCAGAAAAGAGTCTTTTTGCTGTAATAGATTTAAAGGCTTAGCTTTGTTCCAGTAGTATAAGGCCTTCAAAGACCTATTCAACTTATTATTCAGGATTTTAAAGCTGCTGCCCACATAATTTTTCAGCCATACAGCCCTTACAACGGCAGCTGATGCTTTGATAGCAACCCAACGATCTTCAAATCTGATAACTTTTCTGAAAGTAGATTAGATACCCAATAAGTTAAGGAGAATTGGGCAATGGTCAGAAGCAACCCGAGGCAAATGCCTCATCAACAATCTATGAGAGGGAAAAATAGTAGTCGAATTCAAATATCACCTATCCAATCTTTCAAGAATACGATCCTTCCCTAATTTATTATTACACCAAGTAAATCTTGGGCCTAAGAACCCAACTTCATGCAAATCATTATTAAACAAGAAGGTTTCCATCTCCTTGGATCCAAGGGAAAAACTGAATCTTTTCCCTCCCCTTTTGTCTTCTTTAGAAAGAATACAATTAAAATCTCCTCCTATTACCATCGGTAAGTCCTTGGAAGAGTAAGCTTTTATTTTTTCCCAAATTTCTCTTCTCTTGTAAGCATCCTTGTTCCCATAATAGGAACAACATGCCAACTCCCTTTGTTATAAACTTCCATATCACCAATCAAAAATTGGTTAGAAGATTCCAAAACACAAAATTTAGCAACATTTCTCTTCCATAAAAGAATAATCCCTCCAGAAAGCCCTTCAGAAGGAATATGAAAGAAGTCCCAATCCGGACCAATAAGATTGTCCACATCCTTTCTATCCATAGTAGCAACTTTAGTTTCTAATAAACCAAAAAAGAAAACATCATAGTTTTTCACAATATCTACAAGATATAGAGAAGCCTTTCTCTTTCTGGCTCCTCTACAATTCCAAAATGCAATTGATGACATTAATGGAATTGAGGGGATGCCATCCCCACCTTATCCCCTTACAACCTCCTACTTCTAGGAGCCAAATTAATTGGCCCAAACCTTTGAGTTGTTTGGTACCTTTCTTATTTAAAGAAGCTTCTACTATGTCACTTGAAACAATATTGGCATTAACTTTTTTCTTCTCAGTAATACAAATAGCCAAATCATCTTTCTCAGCTGTAGAATGATGCTGAATTGATTCTTGAGGTAATTTAATTTCCCTTTCTTCTAACAGGTTATTCAAAACTTCAAATTTGTTTTCGGTGATAGCAACTAAATTGGATACAGAATCCATACCTGATTTAGTTTTCTGATTACTGAACAGAGACTCCAATTGCTCTACCGGAACAATTTCTCTGCTTTTACTGAGATTTAAATGTCCATCAGATAGATCAAGATCAGGTAGAGCTGAATGCAATTCTTTTCCCACCTCCTTGAGAACAGTTGTATTGTTAGACTCCATAGATTTCATCTTGTTCAAATCTATATTTTTAAAGTCAGAATTGCTGGCAAGACGTTGGAAACCTTTCTTATTATTTCTACTATTTTTCCTCCCATAGTTTACATGAACCCAAGGTCCATAGCTTTCTCTGACTTCTGAAGAACCATCAGTAACAGGCTTACTGATGACTTCTGCTACTTTCTATTTTGAAGGAACTTCATCCTGGATAGGATCAAATTTGCTATTTAAACAGTCTTTTTTTAAGTGGTCAATCAATCCACATCCAAAATAGAAATTAGGAATTCTTTCATACTCTATATTCTGATAAAATCTTCCTGTGCTACCTTCCACCCAAACTCCTACAGGGAGTTGTTCTCAAGTTTAATGCGCATACAAACCCTTCCAAACTCACGTCTTCCCCACTAAAACATATTCCTATCAATGAGAAGGGGCTTCCCAACCAAGTATGCTATTATGCAGTCATTCAATTCATCCCAGAATTGTAAGGGAAGATTTGGCATCCTGATCCAGACAGGAGATGTCAAACCGTTTAAGGGTTTCGGTGAGAAACTCGGCGACCATCTATCTACTCCAATGATCTGACCTCTAATGAACTACGACCCAGTAGTAATCACAGCTTCCAATGGCTCTTGATCATAAAATGAACATAAAACCAAATCCATTCCTAATGTTGTTAGATGAAATTTCCCATACATAGCCCATTGCCTTCTCAGTTAATCACTAATAACTGGGAAAGGGATGTTACCTCCGAATACCTTAATCACAAGAGAATTATGTAATTTTTTTGAATTCTCTAATTCCTTTTGTAAACAGAGCTTCACTATTTTTCCTTCATTCAACAGATAATCACCAAGATTAAGATTCTCCACCTTAATGTTTTCCTTCCTGCTCCAGGCATTAGGTCGAACATTAATGATAGGTCTTGGAAAAATTATAATTACTCCTTCCACGCAATCTCCCAGTTCACCAAAGTTGCAACTCCTGACTTTCAGGAGGTCAAGTCGAGTGTCTACATTATCATCTTCCATTCTCTTATCCTCAGTAGCAGGATAAGGATTCACATTTGCTTTCTTCGTTATGGAATTATCTTCAAACATCAGATTTTCCACCTCATTACCACCTTGAATTAAATTAGCTAATTTGAATCCTTCTTCAATATCCAAACTAGAAAGATTTTTGATAACAAATTTGTCAGAAAGGATAGCCTTCGAAGATGGTGAAGCTCCATCGACAATAATTTCAAAAATTATGCCACTCTTAAATGACGATTTTGATTTGTTCTCCAGCAAAATCTCCTTACCTTTGCTAGTAATTACATCTTCATTCTTCTTATGAAGCAATCCTCCTTCATTGATAATTAATGGTTTTCCAAAGCTCTTCACATTTTTGGAGTTATGATATTATGGATTTCCATCTCCAAAAGCTGGAGGGGATGATACAAATGGACGGGAAGGAACAACCGATCCAGAGGATGAACGTCAAACTTCTCCTTGACCTCCATCCACCAAAGGCCGGAGACCCTCCGTCGCCATCAGTAGCAGCGGGAAATCAGCGAATCGTGAAATCAAAACAGAACAAACAAAAATTCAATATTTCCTCAGACTTTCTCTCTACTCTTGAGTAATCATTGAGGATGAAAAGTCTTGAGTGAATGTTTCTAAGGAAGAAACAAAACTACCATCATAAGTGGAACAAAGGTAAGGTTTGCAAAAATTTTAAAAGTTCCCTTATATGGTTTATTTTTAATGCAAGAAGCCTAGACATGTTAAAGTCGATTGTCTTACACTTAAGGCTCACCCGAGTAAGGAAAGGGGTGAGGAGAAATCCAAGTTCAGAAAGGATAAGAAGTAATTTCAAAAGGCATATTGGGCAGATTTTAAGTTTGACTCCTCTGAGACTGAAGCTGAGGAGGAAACGACAAACTTGTGTTTGATGGAGGATGATCAACTTGGTCAATCTGACCAACAAGAGGTATGTTAACTAACCTATAATCAATTACTTGAATTTTCCAAACAAATTCAAGCATCATATATGAAACTTAAGAAAGTAGATGCTAGCCTGAAATTGGAATTTTTAAATTTATAAAAAGTGCATAAAGTTTTATATGAAGATCACTCTACATCTTATAGCAATCACATATCATTACTTGATGAGTTTGATGAGTTAAATAAAAAATATTATGAGTTATTCATTGAGTATGATTGATTGAAAGCATTATAAACTACACTTGAAAATAATTTTAAAACATATAGTGATGAATCTGAGTAGGGAGTACTATTTGAAAGTTAATAATATATTTTTAGAAAGTGCTAACTCAATTTTTAAAGATGAATTGAAAGCACTTGAGGAAAATAGGTTCCACCCACACCTAAATTATTTTTTAATCCATATTTAAAGACAAAAATTTTGAAATATAGAAAGAGGCACTATAACCCGAATAGATTAATATACCATTTTCCCTGTGTTAGTTATTTTTTATATGGCATACTAGGATACATCTCCCACACTTGCACTGTTCACCATATTTTTTTATGTGGGATCCAAATTGTATGATTCACATCATAACACATATGCATTGCATTCTTTTTTCCATAAGAATGGACCCAAACTTATTTGGGTTCCTAAATCTGATGTTTGAATATTTTGTAGGTTTCTTCTAACACAAGACCTCGTGAGAGCATGTGGTACCTAGACAGCGGATGCTCATAATAAATTCAGCATTTTAAGGACTAGATTTTGTGTCATTGACATAAATGCATGATTTTTATGCTTACTGAATTTTGAATTTTATGTTTTTTTTTATGTTGTTTGTTGTTATTTTATGTTCTTTCTTTTGTGTCTTAATTTTCTTTTGTTTTTAGTTTTTAGTTATTGATTTTTATTTGTTGCTATTTTTCAGTATTTTCATTTCATATGTTCTTATCTCTCTTTCAATTTTTATTTTTTAGTCACACCTAAAATGATATTTTATCGCTTGTTTTTTTTGAAAATTTGTAATCAATATTTGACATCCCTAAATTAGTTAAAGGGAAAAATACTATTGATTGTTTCTCTTTATCTAACTCCTTTTAGCAGTATAATTTCTTTCCTAAGTAAAAGTCTATCTCAAATTAATAACTGGACATTACAATTGAGATCTTTTCTATCTTGTTACAGTAATCTATCTTTTATAAATGATGTTCAAAGTCATTACATCACTATTAATCTATCGTAATCTTGTCATTACATTTATTATATAAGTTTGATTATGCTTTGTGGTTTACTATACCTTATATTAGAGTGTATGTTTTTCTTCTCTAATATCTAAAAGATATTCTCATAATGTAGAGTAGTATTTAAAATTTTTGAAAGGGAGCTAGCTTGTAAAAATGTTAAGAGGTATAAAAATGAGCCTAAAAAGAAGAAAAACTGGAAAGATGTGTAATGATCGCAAAAAAAATTGAAAGATACACAAAGTGTAACAAAAATTAAAAGATGCACAAATTGCACTAACCAATTAATAAGAGGTGCAAAATAAGCCCATAAGAAAGAAAGCTTCATTCTCTTTCAAACCTTTAAATCTTAGAAGAATTCATGTGTCACTTGATATTTCCAAAGGCTTGATTTTGAAATTTATGATTATGACTAATTACTTTGGTATATTATTCAATAAGATTTTTTTCTTAACCAAGTTTTAAATGTATCATTTTTTCTTATCCAATTAATTTTTTTGAGTTAGATCTTTATTTTAAAAGGATGGTTTGCACTACAAGAAGTTTGAGCTAGGGCTAATAAGATCGGCTGTTCTACCTTTTTTTAAATTTTGACTATGTTAATAATTTTTCTTACAAATTTTTAATTCAATCACATAGAAAATTTATCATATGCATGATTTTATAAAAAAAACTTTATTTATTTTGTTCTTTTTACCATTTTTATCATCCTTTCATTATTTTATGTTTATTTGTTTTTGGTTTTTTATGTTTTGGGGCACCTTCTGATCTCCTCCCTCCATCATCCAATTTTTAATTTTTTTGGTTACATCATCCTGGACGATCTTCGTATCATCCTAGATGATATATTCAATCCACCCTTTATCATCCATCTGACGGCTAATATGAAATTTTTGTTTGAGATTATCTTGGATGATCCATTATCTTCCCAAATGATTTGATCATATTTTGCTTTAATTATTTGTGATCGGCTAGAATAATCTTGATCATTCTAGATGATCCACCTATTCATCCTGGATGATCCATATGGCCTAAAATGTTATACATTTTAAATTCAGTTGGTACAATCCATTATTGTCGATCATCCTGGATAATCCAACTTATCGTCCTGGACAATCTACTTTTTTAACGGTCATCCGACATGACTCCTCTAGATGATCACCTGAGTCTAATCATCCTGAATGATGTCTGATCATTCTGGACAATAGGACACCTTTTTAACTAATCATTTTGGATGACATAATTTTGCCTAATCATCCTTGACTATTCTATAATCGTCCTTGACTATTCCTCACCATCATTCTAACACTCGCCTTTCCCTTCAATTATGAACTTCTTTTTGAAATTTTTGTGAGCATTAGGATAAACTTCACATACACTGCCCTTCAATCCTATGTCAATAAAGGCCCTATTGAAATTACCTATCAAGATTGCCATGATGGAGACAAGCTTCACCTCTTATCTCAAGATCCTCATTCTGATTAAGCTCCTGCCAATAACTTTATGAGAAACACTCATATCTCCTATCATGTTTGGGAGTTTAGCACCTTACTTATACATGTTAGGATAATTCAATATGTACTTCATACCTCAGTAATTCCCAAGGTTGGTGATCGTGTCTACATTGCTCCTCTCTTTTTAATCACCACCTTCTATATCAAGGCCCATAAAGAGTTCAATGTTGCTGATCTTCTTTTCTATTACATTGAGAATCTCCTTAAATTAGGGATGTAGGGCACAGAAGGAAGCCTAACCTTGCCTAAGGACACATCATAGCCTATGTTATGGAAACCAGGTACAATCTTTAATATCCCGTCCCACCTAATTTTCAACTAACCTTCTACACCAATAACTCCTTGCACATTCTTTACAATACTCAACTCCACCCAGAGATAGTGGAAGATGAGGGAGTTAAGGAAAAAGCTGCTCATGCACCTATTCCTGTACCTACTCGAATCTGGCAACACTCACAACTGGATCAACATGTGGAGTGATTCGACTAGTGGGAGGCAAGGTTTGACTCTTACATTGCTTCACATGAGTAGCAGCATGTAGAGGATTTTGTTAGGTTTGATTCATATGTGGCATACCAGCAGTAGCAGCATGACTAGGACATGGCCTTATTTGGGGAACTATTTTCTACTATTTTAAGTTTCTTTCAGCCACCACCACCACCTTCTTTTAATGAACAAGGCCCTTCGTACTTGTAGATTTTTTGTTTTGATATTTTTGGTGATGTTGATTAGTTTATATTTTTTGTTATGTTTTATTTCTTTTCTATTTTCCTCCTTTTTGTGATGTCAAAAGGGGCAGTAGCGATAATATTTGTATTGTTTTGTTACACTTTTTTTCCCTTTTGTGGAAAATTATATAGAGCGGGTTGTTGTTCCTTCGAATTGGTCTGATGAACAAGCTCTATAGCAATCCCATATTTGGTGAACTTAAATGCCTCAAACTCAAAGGCTTGGGTTTTATTAAGAATGTTTAATTTATGTATGCCAACATTCATACTATCTCTCACTCATATCCACTTTATTTTTTTACTGATAAAGATGGCCCGGGTGATGTTAAGGATAGGGTCCTTGATGCTCTTTGTGAGTTCGAGGATGGTACCACTTCTTCCATGGATGAGTTATATGAGGTTAACTTGGGGACTAAATTAGATCATAGGCCTATTTTTCATTGAGCCTTATTTTCTAACTTAGAGGCTCAAGAGTACATCAAATTACTATAAGAATTTAGAGACTATTTTTCCTTGAATTACATAGAGTGCCTAATCTAAACGTAGAAGTAGCAATCCACAAATTGGCTATCAAGCCTGATGCAGTCCTTGTGAAACACTCACCTCATATGATGTGGTTGGAGATTGAATATCAGGAGATCGTTATGACTAAGAATATCATAGAAGTTGAATTTACTTGTGAAGACAAATATATTACTTGGCTAACCAATGTTGCTCTAGTATGAAAGAAGAGGAGACAAATTTGTGTCTATTTTAATTTCTTTGATTTGAACAAGGCATGCCCTAAAGATGATTACCCTCTTCCTATTCTAGAGCATATGGTTGATACTACTTAATCCCAAAGCATATTCTTCTTCATGAATAGTTCATCTGGTTACAATCACATAAAGATGGCCCATGATGAGGTGAAATTCATTGTGTTTCACATACCTATAGGGGTGTTTTGTTAGAAGGTGAAGGCCTTTTGTCTCAAAAATATTGAGTCCACCTATCAGCATGCCATGAATTTTATTTTCAATGATCTGATAAACAAGCAAGTTGAATGCTATATGGAGGATCTTGTGTTCAAAAGTAAGGACTGTGGAGAATACATTCGAAATCTGCTAATCATTTTGAACGCCTACACAAGTATGATTTAATGATGAATAATTTCAGATGCACATTTGGTGTTAGTGTGGGAAATTTCTTAGGGATTATAGTTTTCTACTGTGGAATTGAGATTAATCCTTATATGATCAAGGCAATAGTGGAATTGAAACCCCCTAAGAGTCTTACCCAATTGAGTTCCTTCCAAGGTAAACATGCTTTCTTGTAGAGATTTATCTTCAATATTTCTAATAGATGTCACCCCTTTCACTACCCTCAAAAAGAATGATGCTCATTTTCATTATGACGAATGTTATCAGGAGGCCTTTGAGTATATAAAGTGCTACCTGATAAATCCCCCCGTGTTAACTACACCCACCCTAAGAAGGCTATTAACTCTTTACACTACAACTCTGGATGAATCTTAAGGTGTACTTTTAGCTCAAGAGAATAAGGATGGAAAGAAGTATTCCTTATACTACCTTAGTAGATGGTTGATACCTGCATAGCTAAAATACCTAGTAATGAAAAAGTAGTGTTTATCCTTAACCTTTGTAGTGCAAAAGCATAAACATTACATACTTTCAGATAAGGTCAACATGATTTCTTGAGTCAACCCCTTGTATGATGACTCATCTGACCTTATTAGGTTATTTAGCACATTGGTATATGATCCTACTATAGTCTGATATTACTTATGTCCCTCAGTGGGAAATTAAAAGATAGACTCTAGCTGACTTTCTGGTTCTTCACCTGATCCCTACATAATCTCCACTCAATGATGATTTACCTGATGAACTAATCATGAGTGTTGAAGAACCGGAGTACCCTACTTGGAAGATTTACTTTGATGGTGCATCCTGCATTAAATCCATATATCCAAATATAGTTAGGGTGGGTTTGTGCCTTATTTTTATATCCCCTGAAGGCCATATCCTTTGGTACTCCTACAGTCTTTCAAGATCTCATATTAATAATAAAGCTAAGTACGAAGCTCTAATATTGGGACATGAGTTGGCTATTTAGATTAAAATTAGGTGGATGAAGATCTTTTGAGATTCCCAACTAATCATCAATCAAGTAGTTAGAGTCTTCAAAGTTCTTAAGCATGAGTTCTTATCCTATCAGAATAAGGCAATGTAGCTCTTATGTTTAATTCATGAAGTGACTTTAGCTAAAATTTCTTGATTTGTAAATGGTAAAGTAGATGAATTAGCAAAATTAGCTAAAGAATTCGTTGATCTAACTAGAAAACCAGTGACTATTATTATCAAGTATCATCAAGCCTTATGCTCCACAGACTGGTGTTCTACAGATCAGACCCTTACAGTCTTTACTATTGAGAAAGATTTAGACTAGAGAGTTCCCTTATTTAGTATTTAAAGCATGATCGGCTCCCTAATGATAGATCTCTTGCTGCTCTGATTAGAAAGAGATCCTTATCATTTGTTTATATAAATAACACTTTATATCGACACTCTTTTGACCAAATGTGGTTGAGTCACCTTAATAACGAGGAGTCTCATAATGTCATTAGCGAGATACATAAGGGTCTTTATGGTTCTTATGAATCCAAACCAAAGATAAAGGGAAAAATTAAACACCTTGATTATAAATGACCGACATTAATTCATGATTGTATGGAGCATGCTAGAAAGTAACACTAGTGCTAGATTCACAGCATAGTGATTCACTAAGCTCCTAATTCATTGCACTCTACTATGTCATCTTGGTCATTTAAAGGTTAGGACATGGATGTAGTGGATTCTATCAACCCTCCTTCCTCTAAGGGTCATAGGTTTATTTTGGCTGCCATAGATTACTTCTTTAAGTGGCCAGAAGCTATCCCACTTAAGGAAGTCAAATAAGAGGTTGTGATGCATTTCTTTTACAATAACATTATTTGCTACTTTGGTATTCTGCAATGTATAATTTTTTATAACGGACCATCATTCAAAAGCACCAAAATCAATAAATTTTTTTGCTGCCATAACATCAATTAGAAATACTCTTTGATTTACTACTCTAAAGTCAATGGCTTGGTGGAGGTTTGAATAAAATTCTCATGCAATTGATAAGAAAAATTATTTTGGAAAATAAGAGAGAGTGCCATGATAAGTTACCTGAGGTATTATGGGCTTTTAAGACTGCATATTATACTCCTACTTAGTCTACCCCATATGCTTTGGCCTTTAGGGTTAAAGCTGTCGTCCCACTTGAGGTTGAGATACCCTCATTGTATTTGGTAGTTAGCACGACTATATTTTAAAGAACTTGATAGTTTATAGGAGTTTTGTCTACAAGCTCATTTAAATTTTAAGCTATAACAGCCCCGTATGGCCTAGTCACATAATCACCCTGTTCGACTCCGTGCTTCTCTGGTTGTCAACTTAGTTCTTATCTTGCATAGGCCTAACATTTTGCATCATTACTGAAGTGGTAATTTTGAGCCCATCTGGGAAGGCCCCTTTACTATAGAGTGAGTCTATGAAGGTAGTGCTTACATACTCATTAATGAAAATGGTGTTCACCCTATGACTATCATCAACCGGCAGTACTTGAAAAAGTACTATGCATGAGTTTCATATATTACAGGGGGAGCTTCCCCATCGCTTGTAAATATACTTCTATATAGGTGCCACCTAAAGGGATTCCTCTTATTTCTTTATAGTTTATGTGGCCATGATGATTTGTCCTTTATCATGTAGTATTTGTTACGAAGAGTATAAGGCTATTCTTAAAGGTGATACGTTAATATGCCGTAGGGATGTTTGTACTTATGTCTGTGTACACCAATTGCATTGGTGCTAACGTATTGAACCATCAATTTGTCTCCCCCTTGCAATGGTTAGTATTACTAATTTCACTTGTCACCCTCAAGTGTGATCTAGGATACCAAGAACCATTCACTTAAACCCCTTAGGGAATATGATTATGGGTCCATACCAACCTTGTTAGTCAGGAATGGTAATGAGGAAAGGTGAGAGCGATGTTTGCACAAGAACGACAATTTTGGCAGATCGGTGGAGATTGTTGGTTCTCCTTCAGCCTGGTATGGCCAACGGAGCACCTTTGTTTGATTCTAGCATCTCAATCTTGTTCAAAGATGCGATAAAGATGAAGATTTATCTGGCAGAGGATCTTTTTTGGACCAACGATTTTGGTGTTTCTTCGGAATTGAAATTGGTTTTCGATGATTTCTGCTTGCCAATGTATCTCTATTGGTTTGGTTTGGCTTCCAGTAATGTGGGATGTGTCTATCATACTAGTATCAGATTCTTGATTGATTTTTATGAAATTTCAAATCTGAAGGTCGATTTGGAGGTGTTTTTGTGTTGGTTTTTTATTTCCTACAACATTATTGGAAATGAAGTTTATGCTGGGACTAAATTCTTTCTAATGAATGTTTACTGGATTTTGGGTCTAATTTGGTTTATGGATTTTCTTGATCCATAATTGGTTTGAATAGACTCTTGATGACTGATCGGTTGATGATTATGAAGTTGATGCCATTTGAGTGTTTGGATTTTAAAGGAGGTTTTTGCTATTTTAAATATCCGGTTTCTTTAGGATTCTTAAATACTCTTGAAATCAAATCAGTTCAGTGGATGATTTTGAGTCTGTTAGTTGTGGATGAATATAACTCTGGTTTGTTTGGAGCTGGATATGCAGCCATTTGGAAAGAGGTTTTGGGTAATACCGATGTTACTCATTTGTTCTATAAGGATCAAGTTATATTTGATGTCGTCTCTTGGGCTATTAATGTTGGAGCTATTGTTATTGCTTTATCAACATCGTTTAGATCATCTAAAGGGTATGGCAGTGGATTATCTATGTTGAGGGAATTTTTGTTGGTTGATGTTTGTAATAACAAGGTGGTTATTTGGCCACTTATTTTTCTGTTGTTCTTTGAAGATCAAGTCTTATTGGTTAAAGACTTGAAGGATTTGAAGTTTTTTGGTTTTTCTATTGTCAATGTGATGAGATTGGTAATGATTATCAGTTTGGTTGGCGTTTGTAATGAGGAGGCAGGTTATTGGCTTCTTGTGGAGGTTGTTGGTATTATGACTTTATATTGGAATTTTATTGGACTTGTTCGTGCCAGTATGATGGGTGTGGTGATGATTATTAGTTGGTATGACTTTGCTTGTGGAGAGGCTGATTCTTGGACTATTGAGGAGGGAGTTGGTGTTATGGCTTTGTCATCATTGATTGGTTCATTTTTGGTGGCTACTGTCGGTTGTGTTGACGCTACAATAGCAAATTCTACTCTTGTTTGGAGCTTGTTGGAACTTTTTTTTAGTGGGGTCTGGATGATGTTTGGGTAGCTGGTTTAGTAGTTTCTTTTATTTTTCTTGTAACTAGTTATCCTTTGTTTGTTTTTCTTTTAGGCTTCTTATACCTTTTTAAAGCCATTATGATGAAATATGATATTTTTACTAGGTTTCATTTTCCATCCCTTGGGAAAGCTGGGATACTAACCAACCTTTTTGGTTGTTTTGATATTTTGTATCCCCATAACCCCAATGGATCTAAAATAGGATCTAGTGGATTACATATCCATTATGGTAGTTTTAAAAAGTTTGCTTTTGATTTCTAGGTTGTATTAGGTTTTTTCTTTTAATGCAATTTGCATTTCATCAAAAAAAAAAAAAATAAATAAAAAAAAGATCCATTATCCTAATATGAACTTTATTCATATATCAATTTTGTTGTAATTGTGTTCCCTAGCTCATTTACACTAGTTGAATGTGGCATGGGTTATCAAAGTCAATGTGACACTTCTTTATAGACCATATATAATCTCTTTCTCCCCTATTTTATTTATGTGGCGATTATAGCCTTGGTTATCAAAGCCAATCACATCCCTCTCTCTCCACTTAGCAAAAAAAAGCTCTTATTTGAGTGGAACCAATTGTCCTTATCGTAGATGGAACTAGATTTTACTCTCTAAGAGCTCAGCTTACCCCAGACTTCTCTCCCTTTCCATAACCTTTGAAGCATCTTAGTGATTACTTCAGAGATTACCCTGTACTAATTTTGCTAAGATTCTTTATAATCATCATTGTCCTTATTGGTGATATGGTAATTCTTATCCTAGATGTTAACATCACTTCCTTGTAGGCTTAGATTTTCTAAGGAAAGGTTAGCCCCTTTTCTACTCTCTTATGGAAACCTGCTCTCCCTGCTCTTAGCTACCAGAGTAGTTCTATGGATGCATTGGTGTTGGTTTCACCTCTCAAAGGGTCCCACTAAATGGTGTGGGTGTTGCCACTATGATCTTTTAATGATTGTTGACCCTATTAAGAGTTATTTCCATGGTGATGATTATTACGAATTTGATTATAGGGAATATAATTTTGATGATAGCAAACATTTTTATGTTCTTACGACTTCCATGCTTACTAACATTTTGGGTCTACAAAATCAAATTGTAAATCTAACCAGCTCAAGATTGGATAGATTAGAACTTAGTCAGTTTATAATGTATGTTAAGTGTCTTTTACCCTTTCTTAAGTTTTTTGTAATATTATGGGTCCTAATACCAAGTAACCTTGCACACATACACTTGGGGTAAAATTCTATCTTGCATGACAAGTTAAAAATAGATATCCTAATTAGGGCTTCCTATTTAAGGAAGCTAAAATTAAGCGCATTGTCTTGGACGATATTAATATCGGTCGGGATGATAGGATCATATTAGAAATAATTAGCCGCCATATACATTTAGACATGTTTTATTTTTGGACATCAACTAGGACATTGTCCTAGACGATCTAGTGTAATTATTCCTAAATTAACTTTGTAATTAAGGAAAGCAATTAGGTTGGATTGCTCTATCATATCATCCTGGACGATTGTAGGGTCATCCAGGATGATTTATTCACAAACCTTAACTCTTTTTGGATGATTAATAATCGGTATGGCTCCATTCAGGGCGATGCTTTGGACGATATGAACTAAATTGAACTAATCATCTAGGATGATCTTTAGATCAGCCTGGATGATCAAGTTATTTTTTAATCGTCTACTAATCCTTTCAAGGTGATGTTCTGAATGATATTTGTCATTTTATACTAATCAGCTCGAACAATCATGAGATCATCTTGGACGATACAGTTATTTTTCCATCATCTAGACTTCCATCTAGGATGATGGGCTGGATGATATTTGTCTAGTTGAACTAATTGTGTAGGAAAGGAAGATACACTATCATCCTAGATGATATTTGATGATTAGTTGCTAACTAGGGCAAATTTGGAGACCTTGTTTAAAATATCTCTTATTTTCTTAAGTGAAGATCTTATGATATTATCCTGACCAATGAGAGCTAAGAGGAGAGGGAGAGCAAGGGAGAGAGAGAGGATCTTGTGTGGGGGAGTTTGTGAGGTGCTTTATAAAGTTTTCCCCAAGAAATAATCTGCAACGTCTTCTCCAATTATTGTCCCTGGTTCCTTGGGTGGGTTTTAGAGAGATCTACTTCAGTAATTGATCGAGGTTCTCTGCCTGCTTCAGGAGGAAGAAAAAGGAGTTGGGTTCTCTGCCTCATCGGGGTCGGTCAAAAGGATTTTTTATGCAGGTTTCTCTGCCTTGCTGTGGGGGCAAAAGGAGTGACATAGAGTTTAGTGCAATACCCAAAGGAGAGGCTCCGAGGAGTGGACGTAGGTCAAGCTGACTGAACCACTATAAAATACGGTGTGTTCTTTCTTATTTTACTTCCGCATTTAATTTATGTACTTTACTTTCTGTGGTGATTATTTGGTTATATTTATAATTTTATTTGGAGAAATTTTTAAATACTAATTCACCACCTCTTGGTTAGCCTTAGGACTGGTTTATAAGGGCTTAACACCCTTGTAAAACTTTCAAGAGGTATCAGAGTGGGATTCACAAAATCGTGTTTTTGAAAAAGTTTAAATTTTGATCAATAATTAACTTTGGTAATCATAATAGTGCAGAAAGGTATTCAATTTCCCGACCACCTTTGTTTGATTTGTTGGAAAACTCATTTGTCTACAATTTTACAATTAATTGACTATCACATTTGGATTCTTGCTAATGATGGATATTCACATCAGTCACGTGAAATTAATAGCATTAAAATTGAACTTTATTTTACTGAATGGACTTTTGATGATTGCGATTTAGCTCAACTGAATGCAAAATACTTGAACTATTTTTTTGTTCTTTAAAATAAGAAGATTATATAAGTGTTTCGACTTGTACTACTGGTTAAAAAATTTGTGATAGATTATGTATTACTTATAAAGGACCCTATGAAGTTAAGCAATCTTGGTTGGATATTTTATTGAATGACTACAAAGTTTTTTAAATAAAACCTACTGAATCAATTTCTGACATGTATATTGGATTTACTCAAATTGTCACCTCATTGCATGCCTTAGGAAGAGAGCTAAATAACTATGAAAGTGTGAATAAAATTTTAAGATGCTTGCCATCTTCCTTTGATGTTAAGATCAATGCAATTATTGAATCTAAGGATTTGAATACTTATTCTATTGATAACTTACTTAGATCACTCATTGCTTATGAGAAAGGAGTGAATCAAAGATAAAAGTGATAATGTTACCTAAATCACTAGGCAATTCAAAAGCTTTTTAAAGAAGAATCAAAAGCACCATAAGAAATGAAAAAAAGGTAAGGGTTGAAAAAATTATAAAAGTTCTTCTAATGTTATTTGTTTTGAATGTAGGAAGCCTGGACATATCAAAGCTTATTCTCCTATACTTAAGGATCACCCAAAAAAGGAAAAGGGTGAGGAGAAACCCAAGCTTAGAAAGGATAAGGACAAGAAGCAGTTCTAAAAGGCATTCTGGGTGGATTTTGCATCAAACTCCTATGAGATTGAAGCTCAAGAGGAGACGACAAACTTATGCTTAAAGGCTGGTGATCATCTTGATTTGTCTGACCAAGAAGAGATATGTGAACTAAGCTACAAATAATTACTTGAAGTTTATGTGAAAAATTATGCATCATATAAGAAACATAAGAAATTACATGCTAGTTTGAAATTGGAGCTCTTAAATTTGCAAAAAGAGAATGAAGTTTTTCTTAAAGAACATGCCCAAATTGATAACAATTACATGTCATTACTTTATAAGTTTTTTGAGTTAAATAAAAGGCATTCTGAGTTGGTTATTGAGCATAATTAGTTGAGAGCATCCTACACCTCACTTGAAACTGATTTTAAAACTTATATTGATGAATCTGAGTGTATGGAGCACTATTTGAGAGTTGATAACGTTGTTTTAGAAAGTGCTAACTCAAAATTTAAAGCTAAATTGAATGCACTTGAGAAAAATAGGAATATACCCACACCTGAATAATTTTTCAATCATAATCCAAAACCAAAATTTTGAAACCTAGGAGGATACACTATAACTCGAATAGATTAGTAAACCCTTTTCCTAGAATTAGATGTTTTTTATATGGCATGCTAGGGCACATTTAACAAACTTGCACTTTTCATTGTAGTATACATAGGGTCTAGAAAACCAAATTACATTATTCATAGCATAACACATATGCATTACATTCTTCTTTCTATAAAAAGGGACCTAAACCAATTTGTGTTTATAAATCTGATGTTTAATGAATTTGTATGCGTGCTCTCACCAAAGACCTTAAGAGAGCATGTGGTATATGGATAGAAGATTCTCACGACAAATGACTGGAGTTGTCGATAAATTTATTTCGCTGAAGGTCAGGGCTGGAGGCAAGGTTGAAAGTTTATTAGCGATATTAAGCCCTTAAGAACTAGTATGAGGCTAACCAAGAGGGGGGTGAACTGGTATTTTAAAAAATTTCTTGAAACAAAGCACAATCACAACCCAAAATCACCATAGAAATCAAAGTGCGAAAAAATAAATGTGGAAATAATAAAGGAAAGAACACACCGGATTTATAGTGGTTCGATCAAATCTTGGCCTATGTCCACTCCTCGGAGGCACCCTCCGAGTATTGCACTAAATGAAGTGTCTCTCCTTTAGCCCCCAAGCTAGGCGGAGAAGCCCTTACAAAATCACTTCTGCCTTCCCCCGTGCGGCGGAGTAGCCGGGTCCTTTGACACTTAAGAGATCTTCTTCTTCCGTCAACTTCCCTTAAGACAAGCCTTGAATCTGATGGTACTAAGGTACAAGATCACCGGAGCAACCCTATGGAATCCCCCTCCACACTCCCTTGAGTCCCCCTCCAGGGATCTTCTCCCTCTCTCAAACTCCACCCTTTCCTCTCTCCCTTTCTAGCTCTCTCTTCAAGTTTCCCCTAACGAATGAAGCTACAATGGCTGCCAAAGACACTTACCAACTGACTTTTCAAAGCATAAATAGAAGATCTCAAAACGAGCTCATTAATGCATTTTGCCGACTTTATTGTCCAGGCCAATAGGAATGTCATCCTAGTCGATAAGTACAAAATAAGCTCAATCACCCTGGATGATTTGGGATAATAAGAAGAAAAAATGGTTACATTGTCCAGGTCGATACAATATCGTCCTGGGCGATTAGTTCAAATCTGAACACAGTCATCCTGATCATCGCCCTGAATTGAGGTTAGCCAATGTCAATCGTTAAGGACATCGCCCTGGCTGATTCTGTGATCAGCTCGGCCGATGTGATTGTATCAATCTGCCTTAATTCCTTTCCATAATTACCATATTAATTTAGGCATAATTGTGTTGCATCATCTAGGCTGAAGTTTATATCATCTTGGCTGATGTCCTAAATAAAAAAATACCAAAATTGATCATGGCGGCTGATTCTTTCTGATTTGAGCCTATCGTCAAGGCTGATCGGCTTAATGACGGCTACCTTAATGAGGATGATGCTCTAATTAGGATTTCTATTTTTAAACCGATCGTCCAGGCCGATATAAATATCATCCCGAATGATGTTACCAAAACCAGTTAACTCTTAGGAATAGTCAAAAATTCTTTCAAGGTTTGTGTGTGCCAAGTTTCTAAGCATCAAGAGCCACACCAATTATAAATACTCAAGAAAGGAAAAAGGTGTACAAAGTGACTTAGACCTAGTCTACCCAATCTTGAGCTGGTTTCAATTGCAGTTTGATGTTGTGGACCTAAAATGTCAGTAGGCAATGTAGTCTTAGAGAAACAAGAGTGTTTGCTATCAACAAAATCATAAAACATGAATCCAGATTCGCAACAATCTCCCCCTTTTTGATGATGGCAAACATTACTGGTTGGATTTACAAAAATAAAAATATTTTCTCCTAATCTCCCCCATACTAAAAAAATTTTTAAAAATAAGAAAAAAAAAATTTTGTTTGTTTTTTATTTTTGAAAGAAAAAAAATTACAAATACAACAATACGTTCTCACCCTTTGACATTATAAAAAAGAGAAGGGGCATAAATAATAAGGATAATAAAATGATTAAAAGACCAAAAAATGATCACTGATCAAGTGAAGACAAAATCAAATATTCTTAAAATGAGAAAGTTACATCTTGATTTTATTTAAAAACTTAGTAAGGAATGGATTGACAACGCATAATCCAGAAAAGGTTAGAAATTCAGAAATTGTTAATCCAAGCTCAAGTTCTTTTAAAGTCTGAAAAACTTTTTATTACAATATCTAAATCAAGGAATAAATTAGAAGAAGAAAGGCTAATTTTTTAAAACTCCTTTCATAAAACATTTCTAATAAAGGATTAATGCAAAAAATAGTAAATCAAGAATCATGATTTTCAAGATCAAGTATCGAAAATATCAAGGGTTTGTTTAAGCTTTATGTAAAATAGAAAAAGTCAGCATACACTTTCTAGGTTCATTTTATGTCTCTTTTGAGTTTTTTGGCACACTTTACGCATATTTTACTTTTTGATACACTTTGTATATATTTCTCAATTTGGCGTCATTCCACATCTTTTGATTTGGCATCATTGGCCACTTTTTTTATTTGGCATCATTGGCCATTTTTTTTAATTAAATATGCTACCTTTCTATAAAATTTTAAAATAAAAGTAAACCCATTCTATTGATAAAGCGAACTACTATATTAAGAAAATTATGAGGTAGATTCAATAACTTGCAAAAACTTTCTATGCGATAAATAAAATGTAGAGAGATGAAAAAGATCAGTTTTAAAAACCAATTTATAATATGATGCAGACTTAGAATCAAAAGTAAAATAACTTTTTTTAGAAAAGAGATAGAGAGACAAAATTATGAGTTTCCTTTCTTTAACTGTTTTTAAAGAAGTCAACCACAACTTTTATAAGAATTCAAGAAAAAATAGGAGGTAAGTTTTTTTATTTTTAGAAAAGTGAACATGTGTGTTGAATAGAGAGAACTTCATAAAACTAAGTATAAAAGCTAATTTAAAATTTGAAAGCAATAACAAAAAGGAAAAAAAAATAAAATTGAAAGAAAATAAAATAACCAAAAATATAGAAAATAACTAAAAACTAAACACAACTCAAACAAATAAACACACAAATAAGGCCTTTAAATATCATCTTGCTCCGGGTCTGATGATTCAGAAGCTAGGTCTGCCAAGGAGATTTTTTTCTTTTCAGTACTTGTCATTTTTATAATTTGCTTAGCTTTGCCTATTTCTTTTATAGTTATAGTTCTCAAATTAGGGCACTGGTTTTTCATGTGTCCAGACTTCCTACATCCGAAGCAAAAAACATCAAAAGGAATCTTAACATTCATACAATTTTTACATTTATTCCACTTTTGTTAATGCTTATGCTTTGGTGAGTTTTTTTGTTTGCTTGACATGTCATTGCTTTCATCACCAACTAAGCTACTTTCCTCCATATTTTCATTATTTAGCACGATCATCTCTCCTGCATCCCAAAGTCTTTGGCCCAAACTTTGATCGTAGGCAATGAGTGAGCCAATCAAATTATCAAAATAAAAATCATTCAAATTTTTTGATTCACAACTAGCAACAACTTTAGCATTGAACTTATAATGTAGACAAAGAAGAATTTTATTGACTTTTTCAAAGTTTAAAAACTCCTTTCCTAAAGCATGCAATGATGTAACAATTTGAATAAACCTAGTATACATATCTAAGATCGTCTCATAAGGTTTCATGCAAAATAGTTCATAATAATGCATTAAAATATTCAACTTGGATTGCTTGATTTCACTAGTGCCTTCGTATATAGTGTGTAATTTATCCCAAATTTCTTTACCAGTAGTACACGTTGAAACTAACATACAATCTACAGAATTTAGAGCGCAGAAAAAATAGTTTAATGATTTTTCCATCAATTGAGCATTAATTTTCTCTTCTCTATTCCATAGACTAAAAGGAATATCAACTTTAATTCCATCTAAAAGGTGAGACGGTTATTTGCCACTTTCGAAAATCAAATGATTTGAAAAAAGTAGACATGTTTCTAAAAATCAAATGTAATATTTTCAAACAAAGGTGGGTTGGTGATTGAATAACCTTCTACAATATTATGATTAAAAAGATTAGCCATGGATCGAAATTCAAAAGCTTTCAAAAACTTATTTTATGATTCTGCTCTTATACCACTTGAAAGTTCATTAGGGATGTTAAGCCCTTAAGAACTAGCCCAAGGCTAATCAAAAGGGGGGTGAATTGATATTTTAAATTTTTTTTAAACCAAAGCACAATCACAAACCAAAATCATAACAGAAATCAAAGAACAAAAAAATAAATATGGAAATAAAAAAGGAAATAACACATCGATTTATAGTGGTTCGGTCAAACCTTGACCTACATCTACTCCTCAGAGGCATCCTCTGAGTATTGCAATAAACAAAGTGTCTCTCCTTTAGCCCCCATAGCTAGGTAGAGAAGTCATTACAAAATCACTTTCACCTTCCCCGGTGCGGCGGAGTAGCCGGGTCCTTTGACACCAAAGAGATCTTTTTCTTCTGTAAACTTCTCTCAAGACAAGCCTTAAATCTGACGGTACCAAGGTGCAAGATCGCTGGAGCAACTGTGTGGAATCCCCCTCCATACTCCCTTGAGTCCCCCTCCAAGGATCTTCTCCCTCTCTTAAACTCCACCCTTTCCTCTCTCCCTTCAAGTTCTCTCTTCAAGTTTCCCCCAAAAGAATGAAGCTATAATGGCTGGCAAAGATACTTACCAACTATCTTATGAAAGCTTAAATAGAATATCTCAAAATGAGCTCATTAATGCACTTTGCCGACTTTATCGTCCGGGCCAATAGGAATATTTTCCTAGCCGATCAGTACAAAATATGCTCAATCAGTAGGAATGATTTGGGACGATCAGAAGAAAAA
Source organism: Dendrobium catenatum (assembly GCF_001605985.2). Taxonomy (NCBI): domain Eukaryota; kingdom Viridiplantae; phylum Streptophyta; class Magnoliopsida; order Asparagales; family Orchidaceae; genus Dendrobium; species Dendrobium catenatum. The sequence goes on along the minus strand of NW_021320190.1, from coordinate 32,151 downwards.
ATGGTTACATCATCCAGGCTGATACTATATCGTCCTGGCCGATTAGTTCAAATTCGAGCACAATTATCATGATCATCGCCTTGAATAGAGGCTGGCCGATGTTAATCATCCAAAACATCATCCTCGATAATCCTGTGATTTGTCCGACCGATATGATTGTTTCAATCAGCCTTAACTCCTTTCTGTAATTGCCAGATTAATTTAGGCATAATTGTGCTGCAAGACCCAGACTGATATTTATAACATCCTGGCCAATGTCCCAAAATAAAGAATACATAAATTGATCATGATGGCTGATTCTTTATGATTTGAGCCTATCATCTAGGCTAATCGGCTTTATGATGGCTGCCTTAATGAGGATGATGCCCTAATTAGGGTTTCTATTTTTTAACCGATCGTCCAGGCCGATATAAATATCATCCCGGACGATGTTACCCAAAATAGTCAACTCTTAGGAACACTAAAAAATTCTTCCAAGGTACGGGTGTGCAAAGTTACTTAGTATCAGGAGCCACACCAATTATAAAGACTCAAGAAAGGAAAAAGGTGTACAAAGTTACTCAGACCTTGTCTACCCAATCTTGAGCAGGTTCCAATTGTAGTATGATCTTGTAGGCCTGAAATGTCAGTAGGCAATGCAGTCATAGAGATATAAGAGTGTTTGATATCACCAAAATCATAATATATGAATCCAGATCTACAACTAAGGTCACCTTTGGTGACATCACCAGGGACGAGGTGGGCGCAGGTATAATCAGAAACTCCAAGAACCTTTAAATTAAAAATGTTTTTCTTATAGATTGACTAAAACACAACTTGCTAAGCATCAATCAGTTGTACGATAAGGGCTTCATCATAATTTTTTGGGCAAATACTTAAATTATTAGCTTGAATAACAACACTATTTTATAGGGAAAGAGAATTAACAACATATACATACTTGATTTAAATAATATTGAATGTGCTTCATTTTTTTAAAAAACTATTATTGATAATTCTTGGTTGTGGCACAGGAGGTTATGTCATGTCAGTATGAAAGCCCTTAGAAGAGTGACCCAAAAATACCTAGTTATTGGTGTCCCCAATCTTAAGTTTTCCAAAGATCACCTCTATGAGGCCTACGACCTAAGAAAGCAAGTCCATTCCTCTTTCCATTCCATTAAGGACATTAACACCTCTAGACCTTTAGAATTCCTTCATATGGATTTGTTTGGACCCATTAGCACTGCCATCTTAGGGGAAAAAGTCTATGTATTAATGATTGCCGATGACGAGTCATGATTCACTTGGACTAAATTTCTATCACATAAGAGTGAGTCTTTTGAAGAGTTTAGATCCTTCGTCACTTGGATTCAAAAAAAGCTAGGTTGTGAGATCTTAACCATCCATAGTGATCATGGGGAAGAGTTTGAAAATGAGAGACTTAAATATTTTTGTAAAGATAAAAGGATAAGCCACAACTTTTCAGCTTCTAGGACCCCTCAGCAGAACGACGCAGTTGAAAGAAAGAACAGGACCTTAGTTAAGGCTTCTAGAACCAAGCTTGTTGAGTATTCACTTTCAAAATATTTTTGGGCTAAAGCAATAAACAAATCTTTTTATGTGTTGAATAGGGTGAAGGTTAGATCCAAACCTGATAAGACACCCTATGAGATCATTAATGGCAAGACACCCAACCTTTCCCACCTCCATGTCTTTGGTTGTAAAGTTTTCATTCTTAATAATGGGAAGTAACACTTAGAAAAATTTGACCATAAATTTAACGAAGGAGTGTTCTTATGATATTCAAGTGTGGCGAAATCCTTTAGGGTGTTTAATAAGAGGACATTGGTGGTGGAGGAGACAGCTCATGTAGTGTTTGATGAATCAGATCCTAAGAAGTCTAGAGTTGAGGATGAAGATGATGTTGAAGAGATTACTCAAAGAATTGATAATTTGGAGAAGAGGGTAGAGTCCAAAAACACTTAAGTTGTAGGTGAGATTATCCAAGGAGTAGAGAATGAAAATCTAGAGGAAAGGGTTGAACCTGCACACACTTTGCCTAGAGATTGGAGATATTCTTTCAGTCATCGTAAATAATTGATTTTAGGAGACCCTTTTGAAGGTGTTAGAACTAGGCATGGACTTTGGAAGGAAGTGAACCACTCTGCCTTTATCTCAAGAACTGAACCCACCAACATTAATCAAGCCTTATTTTATGAGTTTTGGATCTTAGTCATATAAGAGGAATTAAATTAACTTATTAGGAATGATGTTTGGGAGATTGTAGAAAGATCAATGGGATAAAGTGTAGTTGGAACCACATGGGTATTTAAGAATAAGATGAATGATTCCGATATGATGATTTGAATTAAGTCAAGATTAGTGGTTAAGTGATACAACCAAATAGAAGGGATTGATTTTAAGGAGACCTTTGCCCATGTAGCTTGATTGGAAGCCATTAGAGTGCTACTAGCCATTGCTTATTATAAGGGATTCAAGATTTACCAAATGGATGTTAAGAGTACCTTTTTAGATAGGAAACTAAAAGAGGATGTATTTGTAGAATAACTCCCTTATTTTGAGAGTTTCTAATTTCCAAATCATTTTTTTATATTAAAAAAGGCCTTATATGGATTAAAATAGGCACCAAGAGCTTGGTATCAGAAGCTTAACACATTTTTATAAAAGAAGGAGTTTATTAAGGAGAACATAGACACCACCCTTTTTATGAGGAAAGTAGGAGATGAGTTACTCATTATTCAGATCTACGTTGATGATATACTTTTTAGATCTTCTTATAAAAAGCTATTTGATGATTTTTCTAAAATAATGAGTAAGGATTTTGAGAATAGTATGATGGAAGAATTATCCTTCTTTTAGGGCTTAGCATAAGATAATTGGATGATGGAACCTTTTTAAATCAAGCAAAGTTCACAAAGGACATCTTAAAGAAATATGAAATTGATAAAGCTAAGCTAATAAATGCACCCATGATCTCTCTAGTGTTCAGTTGGATAAGGACTCAAATGGAAAATCTATTGATCAAAAGAATAACAGAGGAATGATTGGATCTTTACTTTATATAAATGCTAGTCAATCTGATATAAAGTTTAATGTTTGTCTCTATGCTAGATTTTGAGCTGATATTAAGGAATCCCACCTGACTACTGTTAAGAATTCTTAGATATCTTTGGGAATCCAAAACTTAGGAATCTGGTATCCTAGGCACAACACTTCTTTTGAGATTATTGAATATTTTGATTCTAATTTTATAGGATATAGGGTGGATTGAAAGAGCACTTCTGGGACATTCCAATTTAGAGGACAGTTCATTCTCACTCCATCAAAAATGGAGTTATTCTTCTCTAACCAAAGAGACCCAAGAATGGAAAAAGAAGAGAGAGAAGCTCCACAAAATAAGGAGGATTTTGAAGGAGCATTTGAAGATTTTGGGTGCCAAAGTTGAAGATGGAAGAAGGTGGCCGGTCATCCATAGATGACAGGAGCAGCAAATATTTTCTTTCTATCGCGAGTTCAATTATGTTGGATTAAAAAGGTAGATTCTCCTTCAAACACATCTCCCCTCACAATCTTCGAGTTTTGAAATCTCCTCTTGTCATCAAAGAGGGAGGTTTGATTGCTAAACATAAGCCTTTGTCGGAGTCAGGTAAAGGAAAAGAGGTAATTTTGGTTTTGGACAAGAGACCAAAATCATCTTTTTTGGTTATTATCTCTGGAGCAAATGACATGGAGGCTTCTTATTCAAGGAGTTGTTTGAAGAATGATAAGAGTATTAATCCAATTATTTCATCTAGATTGGATATTTCTAATGTGTAGATCAAAAAACCAAACATTAAAATTGATTTGAATAAAATTCATGATGAGATTGAAGATGCAAAAGTTGTTAAACTTGATGTGGAGAAGGAAAATTCCAATATTTAAGTTTTGCGTAAATCACTGGTTGTGAAAATCCTTGGAAAAAATTTACCTTTTTAACAATGTGCTATTGAATTGAGGAAGCAATGGATGAAATATGGAAGGTTTCATATAACCCTGCTTTGTCTAGATTGGCTACTATGTTCCTTTCAATCTCATGAAGCCATGGAGGAAGTTATTAATGGAGGTCCTTGGTTTGTAGGAGGTTTTGTTGTTGGGTTAGACAAGTGGTCTCCTAACTTCTCTCCCAATTCCTTGGATGGTGTTTCTTTCTCGATCTGGGTTTATCTTCCTCACTTACCTCTTCATTTCCAGGATGAATCTAATATCACAAGAATTATTTCTAGGATTGGGACTCCGCTATTGTTTGATGGTAATATGTTCAGATGAGGGAGGATAGAATTTGCTATAGCCTACATTTGGGTGGATTTGAATTCTAAACTCCCTTATGGAATTTGGATTGAAGGTTTGTATGGTAGATTTTTTCAAAACATTGAATACGAAAATCTATCTTCAATTTGTTTCAAATGTGGGAGAAAATGATATTTTGATTCGGTTTGTCCTAACATTAAAGATGTCCCTTCCAACTCTAATCATATTGATAATCCTTATGGACCTTGGATGCATGTAAAATTCAAAAGGAGGAATTATGTGAAAAAGCATATTAAATCAAAGGATTTTTTTTGCAATAGAAAAAGTGTCCGATCCTTTGAAAGAAGTAAAAAAAGTTGATCCCCTGGCTGATTGCCAAATTGAAGAAGAAGCTGAATTCGAGTAAGGAGATGAAGTGGCTATTAGCCATAATTCAAATTTGGTTGTTAAGCCGGTGGTAGATAATAATTCAAATTTTGAATTCAATCAATCTCAAGTGTAGATTGCTAAAGTTAGAACGGATTTTGCTAAAACTGTTTCAGTGCATGCTCCAATGAATAAGGAAGCTATTCCCGTGGATCAACGAAACAATGCTGGAAATTTGGAAATTGAAAACTCAAATTTTGAAATCCCACTTATTTGGCAGGAAGAGAAGGAAGCTAACATTTCGAAAAATAAATTATTATCTGAACAAGTTGCTGAACCGTAGTCAGTAGTTGGCATGAATTCAGACTGAGTTAGCTTTTATGAGGAGAAAATCTCAGTATTGACACCAGCAAAGATAGCAAGGACTTTTGAAATTGATGTTAATAATGAGGGAACTAGAGATGGTTATTATGAAACCATTTCTCCTTCTTCAACAATCAGCTTAAAATTAAAAAAAACTGTATTATTGAAGAATAAAAAGGGTTCTACTAAGGAGCTTGGTTCTTCCGATTCTAAACACAAATAATATAAGGAACTACAAGCTCTAGGACCAGTGAAAGAACATACTAGAAGGTGGATTACTGATCTCAGAATGAAGATCTACTTAAGAGGTTCTTCCCAATCATCTCAGTAATATGATAGCTGATTTTCTCATTACAAACAGCGAAATGGAAAGATGCTATATGTTGGAGCAATTGATCAAAGAGATTTCTAAATCTCATGCTTTGGACTACATCACGGGAAGTCAGAGAAGACTTCTAAATTACCTAGTCTTAGGTGTTTTATGATTGTCCTGAATTATTTGTAATTTCATTTTGTTTTTCTTTTATAGCTTTCTTTTTCCTTTAGTTTTTTTTTTTTTTTTTTAACTTATTATATTTGCTTATGGGATCGATATTATGTTATATTCTTTAACCGGATGGGAACCCTGAGATACTAACCAACCCTTGGGTTGTTTAATATTTTGGTTTCCCCTGCATCTCAATGGTTTCAAAATACGAAACAGTGGGTTTCATTTCAAAAATAATAATTTTAATTTAAACAAAAATGCTCTTAATAAGGATCCTTTTTCTCTTGAACAAGGATCTTTTAGTTTATATTTCCTAGTTTGTATTAGGTTATTTTTTCTTTCATTTTATTGCAACTTTTGCATTTCCTCAAAAAAAAAAAAAAAAGCAACAAATTCTAGATTAAGGATTACCTATAGGCACAATTTTAATCCTTTGTGACAACACTAATGTCATCTGCATCTCTAAGAATACTATCCAATATTCAATGATCAAACATATTGATATAAGACATCACATTATTAGAGACCATGTGACCAAAGGAGACATTGAGTTATACCATGTGACAACTATGAATCAATTAGCTAACATGTTTACTAAACCACTAGTTTTTGACAATTTCAGCAACATAAACACCAGATTGGGTGTGATTGGCATAAATGCATGAACGTGATGTTTATTAAATTCTGAATTTCTTATTTTGTTGCTTGTTGTTATTTTTTTTTTACTCTTTATTTATTTCAGATTTGCTTGTTTTACATTTTACATGCTTTATTTTTCATGTTTTATTTTTATTATTTTAGTTTTTCTTTTTTTCTTAGTGATCACTGCTGAAATGATATTTTATACCATGTTTTTTGTTTTCAAAATTTGAAGTCAATATTCTACATCTCTAAATCAGTTAAAGAGAGAAACATCGTTGATTGTTTCCCTCCCTCTAACTCCTTTTAGCAGTGTAATTTTCTTTTCTAAATAAAAGTCTATCACAAATTAATAATTAGACTTTGTGATTGAGATTTTTTCTATCTTGGTACAGCAATCTATCTTATATATAATGTTCAAAGTCTTTATATTACTTTAAAATTTTTGTAATCTTGTCGTTGCATTTATCATATGAATTTGATTCGATTTTAAGGCTTATTCTTCATTAGATTAGATAGTAAATTTTTCTTCTCTAATATTTGGAAGATATGCTAACAATTAAGAGTATTTAAGAGTTTTGAAAAGAGATCTAATTTGCAAAAATGATAAGGGCATAAAATGAGCCCCAAAAAGAAGAAAAACTAAAAAGATGTGCAATGACCACCAAAAAAAATATTCAAAGATACACAAAGTATATCAAAAATTAAAAGATACATAAAGTACGCTAATCAATTGACAACAGGCATAAAATGAGCCCACAAAAGATAAGCTTCCATCTATTTCAAACCTTTAAATCTTAGAAGAATTCATGTGTCACTTAATATTTTTAAAAGCTTGATTTTGAATTTCGATATTGTGATAACTTACTTTGGTATATTATTCTGTAAGATATTTTTTTGGAACTAAGTTTTGAACAGGTCTCTTTTTCTTATGCAAATTGTTTTTCTAAGTTAGGTCTTTTATTTTTGAAAGACAATTTGCCCTGAGAGAAGTGCGAGCTAGGGCTAACAGGATCGGTTATTCTACCATTTTTTAGATTTCGATGACATTAACTCATTATTCTTATAAAATTTTTAATTCAATCACATAGAGAATTTATCATTTTTGAGCTTTAATTAAAAAAAAAACTTTTCTTTCGTTCTTTTTTTAGTGTTTTGTTCTACTTTTTCCTTTTCTATTTTTTCTCCACCTTTTTTGATGTCAAAAGGGGGTGTAGTGGCAGTGGTTGAGTTATTTCATCATACTATTTTACTTTTGTTTATGTTTTATTTAGTTTTGATTGTTTAATTTTTTGACATCATTAAAAAGGGGGAGATTATTGCTAATCAGATTTCAAAGAATATAATTTTAAGGATAGTAAATATTTCTATTTTCTATGATTGTCTTGTCTACTAACATTTTAGGTCCACAAGATTAAATTACAAATAATACTAGCTCAAGATTGGATAGATTAGAACTGAGTCAATTTGTGAAGTACGTCAAGTGTCTTTTAACCTTTCTTGAGTCCTTTATAATGTTATGGCTCCTGATGCTAAGTAACCTTGCACACACATAGTTGGGGGAAAATTCTGTCTGATTGTTAGAGTTTTTTGTTTTTGATCACATCGTGTGGGATGATCCAAAAATCATCTTAGATGATCAATTAAAAATTGATTCCCAAATTAGGGCATCCTTGTTAAGGCAACCATAATTTGTGCATTGTCTTGGACGATATTAGCATCGGCCGGGATGATAGGCTTAAATCAGAAATAATCAGCTGCTATATCTATTTTGAAATGTTTTATTTTTGGACATCATCTAGGATATCATCCTAGATGATATAGTGCAACTATGCCTAAATTAATCTGGTAATTAAGGAAAGAAATTAAGGTTGGATTGCTCGATCATATCATCTTGGACGATCCATTCATATACCTTAGTTCTTTCTGGACGATTAATAATCAGCCTGGCTCCACTCAGGGTGATACTCTGAATGATATGAAATGAATTGAACTAATCATCCAGGATGATCTTTACATCAGCCTAAACAATTAAATTAATTTTTCATCATCCAGACATCCATTCTGGGCGATGTTCTGGATGATATTTGTCATCTTGTTATAATCAACCCGGACGATCTAGTTGTTTTTACATTGTCCAGACATCCATCAAGGGTGGTGGGTTGGAAGATATTCATCAAGTTGAACTAATCGTACAGGATGATATACTATCATCCCGAATGATATTTGACGATTAGTTACTAATTAGGGAAAATTTGGAGCCCTTGTTTAAAAGATCTCTTATTTTTTCAAGTTAAAATCTTTTGCTATTGTCCTGACCTAGGAGAACCAAGAGGAGAGGGAGAGCAAGGGAGAGAGAGAGAGAGAGAGAGAGGATCTTTCGAGATGGCATTTATGAGGGGCTTCACAAAGGTTTCTCCAAGAAAGGATCCACGTCGTCTTCTCCAGTCATCATCTCTGGTTCCTTGGGGGTTCTAGAGAGGTCTACTTTAGCAACTTATCAAGGTTCTCATCTTGCTTCAAGAGGAAGCAAAAGGAGTTGGGTTCTCAACCTTATCGGGATGGTGGAATAGAGTTTTTGTACAAGCTTCTCAGGCTTGCTATAGGGGGGCAAAAGGAGAGACACTAAGTTTAGTGCAATACCTAGAGGAGAGGCTCCGGGGAGTGAAAGTAGGTCAAGTAGACCTAACCACTATAAAATATGGTGTGTTCTTTCTTATTGTACTTCTGCATTTAATTTCCACACTTTAATTTCAATGGTGATTATTTGGCTATATTTTTTATTTTGTTTGCAAAATACTTTTAAATTTAAATTTACCCCCCCTTTGGTTAGCCTTGGGACTAGTTCATAAAGGATTAACATCCCTGTCAAACTTTTAATGATTGTGTCCCACCGCTACATCATTTTTTCTCCCCAATTATGATAAGGTACATCATGTCTCAGATGTTAGCATCACCTCTTTGTGAGCTATAATTTTTTAGTAGAGGATCTGCTCTCTGACTTTCTTTAGCAACATACTTCCCCATTAGGGCCCCAACTCTTGGCTTATGGATGTACCACTATGATTCCTAAATGATTATTTCTCCTTGGTAGAGCATTATTTTTCATAGCGAGTTTGTTCCCTCGCTGCTTCAGTTATTTCCCATTTAGAATGAGATTGCCCTTCTCACACTCTACTTATGGCGCATCTCTTTCTATTATCTACTGAGGCATCTGTCTGATGCTCCCACATATATGATTTCAGTGCTGCATAAGAAATTTTACTAGCATTTGGATACATATTACCACAATGCGTTATCATCCTCTACAACGTGGTAATTAAAATTTTTACTTGGGGTTTCTTAAATAACTATTCCATTGAGATTCCCCCATCTACTTTTCCTTTTCCCTCACATCCCTATGCAGGTGTGTATTAGGTTGTTGTCGAGGTGACTTTTCTCTTTTACTCCGTCATTTTGATATGGTTGGGTAGACATTAAACCTTTGACTCCTTACTCATTATTTTGATATAGTCAGGTGAGTATTGAGTTGTTCACATTTGCTAATTTGTAATGGTCAGGCAAATATTGAACCTTTCTTGGTTGTGTGCCCGACATAGTCCGAGTGAGGCATACTTCACCCCCTCTTCATTCCCCCTATTCTATACCTTGGGTTAGGGGGTTGTTAAGCTTTGTTTCACCCCTTATTTCAGTACTTTGATTTGGTCATGTTTACCTCGAGTTGTGTACATTCACAGTTTTGATATGGTTAGGTTAATGTCAGACCCTTTGCCTAATTATCTTGTTATTTTGATATGGTTAGGCAGACATCAGAATTTGTGACTTCTTTATTTAGTATTTTTATATGGTTAGGTGAGTATTGAGTCTTCCTCATTCACTATTTTGAGATGGCTAGGTGAATATAGGATCCTTCCACCTTCTATTCTATAATTTCGTTATGATCAGGCATGTAGTTGGTTTACTTTCCCCTTCTGCTCTTTTTTTCACTTTTTGGATATAGTCAGGTGAATATCGAGTTATCTACGTTCACTATTTTGGTATGGTTAGGTGAATGTTAGACCCTTTGCTTGATTGTCTTGCTATTTAGATATGGTCAGGCAGACATTAGATTTTGTAATCTCTTTACTCACTACTTCGATATGGTCAGGTGAGTATTGAGTCACCCCAATTCACTATTTTAATTTGGATAGGTTAATATGGGATCCTTTGTCTTTATTTAAATCTCTATTCTGCTAATACAAAAGAGTAAAGAAGGTAGATGAGTTCCCTACCTTCTTTCTTTGGTGATCCTTCATGTGTTCCTTATTCTACTTCCCTTAATACTTTCGGTCAATACCAACATGTGCGATTCACTTAATATTTGCCACCCCTATTGGGGGTCCATTTGTTGACCTTACTTTTAACTAAACTAGGGTCAAGCGAGTTGACTTTGTCAAACCAATTTATTGAGCCCAAACCCAGGTCCTGGGTCAACCTAAGTTGATTAAGTCAACCTAAGTTGACCAAGTCAGGCCAAGTCACTCTTATTTGAGTTTAGATGAATTTTAAATTCCCTTAAGCTCAATTCCTAATTAATTTGGGCTTGATTGACCATATTTACCTTGTCAATAGTCAACTTGGTCAACTTGACCTTAATTTGGTTAAAAATAACCTATTCATGTCAAATACTTGACCCCACATGGCATTTAAACTCCCCCAAGTCTCCCTTGACCCAAAACACAATCAAGAGAGCTTATATCTCTCTTCATTAACCCTACGAGGCATCTTGCCTATCCATCCTAGGATTAAGGCTATAAATAGAGTCCTAAGGCCTCATTAGTAGGGGTCTTGAATGTTCTTTTGTCCAAAGCCACCTCAGAGCTTGTGATCATTTCCTTTAACTCAAGCCAAATTTGTCTATGGGCTACATCATTTGATAGGAAGCCTTTTGGACCTTGGTTCTTGAAGTGAAAATTAGCGTGGAAAAACTATAAGGGAGCCTTGTATAGAAAGAGATGTTGGATAGAGAACCAGCTCCTGTTGAATTGCGTAGTAAAACCCATAAGAGGTAGGAAGACCAACTTTGGAATGATGAGCGAGTATGGAAAGCCAATATAAGTATATGTGTTTAATATTTTTTTTTATGTCTAAATTTCTTGAATTTTTATTACCTTTCATAGGAGGAGTATACATGGCTTCAAGAGAGCCAGGCTGTAGTAGGTGAGGGTCCTTATGGCAGCTCTATAGAGTATTATGAGTACCGCATCTGATCGAAAGTGATAGGAGGAATGAAACATGGCAGAGTTTATAGTTTAGGTTTGTAAGCCCAGGCATATGAGGGGATGAACTCTAGTGGATACCTTTTCACAGCAAGTTCCCAAGAATCCTTACATAGTCAATAAATAACCGCCCTTCAAGTGGAGCTAGATAAAGTAAGAAAATCACAAGCTGATAGGCAAGTGTAGTTGCAGAAATAGTTACAAATGCATATACAGATGCAACACAATCAGTTGTTAGAAGAAATGCAAAAAAATAGGGAGCGGTTGAGTGGAAAGGAGATAGCTCCAGTGGAGGATGTGTCGACATATTAAAAGTAGTTATTTAGTTTTTTTAGTTTCATATGTACATATTTCAGTTCTGAATATTTGGTGAAGCTTATGAAAATTTGTTGATGTTTATAAATATTTTGTTATATTTTTGAATATATGGTGATCTTTATTTGTAGTTGTTTATTATTGCACTATACACAATCATTAGTTGATGTATGTTATTATTTTATGTAATTGTTTGTTGTTAGTTATGGAAATAAGATTGTTGTATGGGAAGATTTTTTTTTTATATTGCTATAGATTTCTGATGGATAATACATCGGTAATACACTGGAAACAACGATACAATGAATTATGTATTGATTTTTGACATATTTATACACCGACATTTTTGATGACGAGCATGCCGGTTAGATTCGTAGTTTAATTTATGGCGTATAAAGCGATGGTTTATGCATCACAATTACCAGCATAACAATACACCATAAAATTTCAACATATTTAATGTTAGAATAAGGGAGAAGGATGTGATGCAACCACCATTTCCTTTTTTGCTGATTTTGTGCTATAAAGTACACTGAAAAAATTTCTGATGTAATATTGATGTCAGAAATTCTTTACCGATGAGCAAATTACCATCGTATCAATATTTGATGGAAATGCGAAGGAAAAGTCCTTTTTCCAACTAAATTTTTATTTTACCAGCGTATTTGATCCGCTAGTAATAGCATGTTTTCCTGTAATAAAAATTGTTTTGATGGTCCACTTGAGCAACTAGTAAGGGAAAATGAAATATGCAGATGTTATGCGCATAGGTGGAATGAGGGTAGTGATTGATTACTCCATATTTCATATAAAGAGATGTTGGTTGTTAAGGATAATAGAACAGGTAATTTCCTTAATGCTATAGGCATTAGATGCTTGGAAGAAGGTTTTTTGAGAAATATCACCACCTAGTTAGTCCCCATTTTTTTTAGATGCGATATCATAACGTATACCATTCCATAATTGAAGGTGACAATTATGAATATGTTGATAGGCACCATGTGGTACTAAAAAATAAAAAATTTTATTACCCTTGGTATCCAGTTAAGGATGTCTTTATTGTTGACATGTATAAGCAACATTTGGTGAAGATGTGTTGCGATAAGAGAAAAAAGGTTTCTAAACTTGGTTCATAAGTAGGATATATAGTTCGAGTTGATTACATGTTTTCGTTGTTATCTAATATAAAGTTTACTCCAATAACATGTACGCCGGTTACATAAGTAGTTGTTAGTATTAATTTTTGGTATATGCTCGGTTCCACTCGGTACTACTAAGTACCACTCGATACATGCTCAGTACTACTTGGTACTGCTCGGTATCTCTGAAAGTTTGTTAGGGATGTTTAACCCTTAAGAACTGGCCCAAGGCTAACAAGGGGGGGGGGTGAATTGGTATTTTAAAAAATCTTTCTTATAATCAAAGAACAAAACTTAAAACCAAAATCACCATAAAAATCAAGGTGAGGAAAAAAAATGGGGAAATCAAAACAAAGAAAGATCACACCAGATTTATAGTGGTTCGGTCAACTTGACCTACGTCAACTCTCCGGAGGCGCCCTCCGAGTATTGAACTATAAAAGTGACTCTTCTTTTGCTCCCACTGCAACGTGGAGAAGCCCTCATAAAAACTCCTTTCCGCCAACCCCGGTGAGGAAGAGAACCCAACTCCTTTTGCTTCATCCTGAAGCAGGCAAAGAACCCAACTCCTCCTACTTCCTCCTGAAGTAGGTAGAGAACCCAACTCTTTTTGCTTCCTCCTGAAGAAGGCAGAGAACCTCGACTCCTTTTGCTTCCTCCAGAAGAAGGCAGAGAAACTCGACTCCTTTTGCTTCCTCCTGAAGTAGGCAGAGAACCTCAACCAATTGTTGAAGCTTACCTCCCTTGAACCCCCAAGGATGAAGGACGAAGACTGGAGAAGATGTCTTGGAACCTTTCTTGGAGCAACCTTTGTGAATCCCTCTCACAAACTCTGCCTCACAAGTTCCTCCCTGTCTCTCCCTCTCTCTTCCTCTCCTCTTGGCTCTCTCAGGTCAAGACAGCAGCTAAAGGTCACTTTGCACAGAGAAAATTTGGGTTCTTTAAATAGAATTCAATAACCAGCATTAACGTCCAGGATGATAGGAATATCATCCTGGCTTATCAGTACAAAGTTAGATCAATTAGTCGGGACAATTTGGGACAATCAGAAAAAAATTGGTTATATCATTAAAGCCGATTAATTGAAATTCAAGTACAATCATCCTGAACATCACCCAGAATAGATACTGGCCAATGTCAATCATCCAGGGCATCTCCCGGCCGATCTTGCGATCAGCCAGTCTGATGCGATCGTATCAATTAGCATTAATTACTTTCCATAATTACCTAATTAATTTAGGCATAATTATGCTTCATCATCCAGGCCGATGTATAGATCATCCTAGCCGATGTCCTGAAATAAAGAATACCTAAATTGATCATGGCGGCCGATTCTTTCTATTTTGAGCCTATCGTCCTAGCTGTAATAAGGATCATCCAGGCTGATCTGCTTAATGATGAGTGCTTAACTAGGATGATGCCCTAATTAGGGTTTCTATTTTTCGTTGAATCGTCCTTGCAGATATGAATATCTTCCAGGATGATGTACTCAAAATAGATAAATATAGAAAATCCCTCAAGTGTGTGTGTGCAAGGTTACTTAGCATTAGGATCCACTTTTATAATTGACTCAAGAAAAATAAAAAACATTTCAAACTGACTCAATCTAAATCTACCAAACCTTGAGCTTGTTTGAGTTGCATTCGATCATGTGGACCTGAAAAGTTTGTAGGCAATACAGTCGTAGAAAATCATGAATGTTTACTATCATCAAAAGTCTAATCCATAAACTCATATTTATAACAATTTCTTCCTTTTTGACGATGGAAAACACACCCAAAAAAATTTCAAGCAGTTATGACAGTCTAATGAAAACAATGTAATGAAAAGCAGTTAGCTAAATTCTAGAATCAGAAGTACAAGATACAGCAGACTGCTCCCCCTTTTGATATCACAAAAAGGAGGAGGAAACATAACATAAACTAAAATAAACATAAGAAAAATAAACTACATAAAACACAAACTCAAACTACTAAAATGAGGGACCCTGATCATCAGACGGAGGTGGTGGTGGTGGCGACTAGAAGTAATTGGTCAAAGTGGCAAACTGAGATCCAAACTTGGCCATGTCCTAATATGAAGGTTGTATGCAGATAATGTCCTCAATATGTGCTGCTCCTGTGCAACAACATAGGCCTCAAAGTGTGTCTCCCACTGATCAAATCTCTCCACCAACTAATCTAGTTGAGAGTGCTAGCGGAGAAGAATAGGTTCAGGAATAGGAGCGGGAGCCTCCTCCTCCTCGCACCCCCTAAGCTTCCCCATCCTCTGGGTGGAGACGAGTACTGTGAAGGATGTTGAAGGAATTATTTGAGTAGATGGGTGGCTGAAAGTTTTTTTAATTAGATTCTAGAACATATGTAATGATATGTTCTAGAGCAGGATTGGGTTTCATTCTATGACATGGATCTTGAATTATAGTCAAGTGTTCAATAGAGCAAAAGATCAAGTCTGTTGCATTGAATTCACAATTGGCCATTATGTAAAAAGTTGTGAGTGAAAGAAGGGGAGTGATATGGACACGATCGTCGACTTTGGGAATCAACGAGGTGCGAAGGACGTGCTGGATCGTCCTTGCATCATTAAGTAAAGAGCTAGTCTCCAACATGAAAGGGGGAATTGGTGTGGTGAAGAAAGTGATTGGTCATAGCCTAGTTAAAGTCAGGATCAGAAATGAGAATATGCAGCTTATCCCCAGTGGTGGACAACTACAACAGTTCAGCACAATCCTGGTATGTGATCTCGACTTGGCGTCAATTCACATACAAGGTGAGAGTAGTGTATGAAGAATTGAAGCGAAGGTTGGCATAAAATTCAAAAAGAAGTTCAGAATTAAAGGGGAATACGAGGGTGAGAATAAAACACAGAGAGGTGTGAATAAAAAGATTGAGCACCAGATAGAAGAGGTATACTGGATTGATTGTTCAGGAGAGAGAAATGCTGCAATCTTTGTAGCGGTGGTAAGCAGCCTGATTGTTTGCTTCCAAAAAATGAGGGTCTTGCGTACCCCTTGAGGAGCTTCTAGACATGTGTCAAGAATGCTTTCCTCTAGCCATAGTAAGAAAACAGGAAGTAGACAAGAGAGGAGATGAAGATTGAAGTGAGAAACATTGGTTGGAAGGCTCTAAATTTAAAGGATCGGTCGGATCGTCCGGGCCGATCGCAAGATCGTCCAGGATGATCCGGTGCAATTATTGTGTACAGGTCGATTGGTCAAAAAGGCAGTCTGAACATCTGGGACGAGCAGATAACGTCCAGGACAATTAGACACATGCGATCATCCCGAGGAGTCAGGCCGGATGATCGTTGAAAAAGCAGATCTTCCATGCTGATTATGTGGATCATCCAGGATGATGGATAATAATGGATCGTACTGGTCAAATTAAAAATGTTTTAAATTAAGTGCCACATGTATCATCCAGGAGGAACAATGGATCGTCTAGGATGATTTTCCAAAAAATAGATCATCCTGGGCAAAATTATAGATTCTAAACATGATAACACGTGTATCAACCAGAACGAAAAGGTTTATCGGATGAGATGATAACCAATAAATGCATCATCATACGGATGAGATGATAACCAATAAATGCATCATCCTGGATGAAAAAGGTATCGACCAGGATGATCAAGATGATTGTAGTAGAGGACGATCATATCGTCTAGGATGATAAGGGATCGTCTAGGATGATGAGAGCAGAAAAGTCAGATTATTCAACAGATGGAGTTTTTGATGAAAAAAGAACATATCATCCGGGACGATAAAGGTATCGGCTAGGACGATGTGACAAAATTTTGAACTTCAGAGGAAGGATGGAGATGATCATAGAAGTCCCAAAAACAATAAAATCAATTAAGAATAACAACAAAAAAATATGAAAAAAGGCATAAAAACAAGCAATGAACCAAGTTATTATTATTATTATTATTATTATTATTATTATTATTATTATTATTTATTTAGCAAGGCATGGATATGCTAAATGCTCCAAATAATTAAATTTTAAAGATTTGTAAGATCAATGAGTTATCAAAGTCGAAATCTGAAAGTGGTAGAATATCCGATCCTGTTAACCCTAGCTCAGACTTCTTTCAAGGTAAAATCATCTTTTGAAAATAAAAGATCTAACTCATAAGAAACTAATTGAAAAAAGGTTTGTTTAAAACTTGCTCCAAAGAAAATATCTTATAAAAAAATATACCAAAGCAATTGGTCTAAATCATGAAATATGAAATTAAGCCTTTGAAAATATAAAGTAACCCATGAATTCTTCTAAAATTTTAAAAGTTTGAAAGAGGGGTAAGCTTGTCTTTTGTGTACTCATTTTATGCCTCTTATCAATTTGAATGGTGCTCTTTGCACATCTTTTGATTTTTGATACCCTTTTGTGTATATTTTTTAATTTGGCGTCATTGCGCATCTTTTTGTTTTTGGCGTCATTAGCCTCTTTATTTTTTGTTCTTTTAAGCTAGATCCCTTTTCAAAAACTATTAAAATATATTTAGTTGTGACTTGATCTTCTAAATATTAGAGAAGAGAAACTCACTCTCTAATATAAGGAAGAATAGACCACAAAGCAGACTTCAGTAATTATATGATAAATGCAATGGCAAGATTTCAAATAACTTGAAAGATATATAAAAACTTTGAATATTATAAATATAAGGTAGATTATTGTAACAAGATATAAAAGATCTTAATTTTGAATACCATTTGTTAATTTGAGTTAAACTTTTATTTATAAAAGAAAATTATACCACTAAAATAGGTTAGAGGGAGGGAAACCATCAACGGTGTTTCTCACTTTAACTGATTTAGTGATGTTAAAACATTGACTATAAATCTCCAAAAAATAAAAATAAAGAGAAAATTTAAATTTAGCGATGATCCAAAAAGAAACGTGCTAAATCAACAAAAGTAAAAATGAAAAAAAATAGAGAAAGAAATCAACTAAATAGAAAAGAAAGAAAAGAAGTTAACAATAAGCAATCGATCAGAAAATCATGTAACTCAGATTTAATTAAGCAGCAAGTTTATTTATGAGCCGCGAGCCTTTTCTTGTTTAAGTATCATATGCTCTCATGAGGTCTTTGGTAAGAGCACACCTGCAAAATCATCAAATATCAAATTTAGAAACCCAAACAGGTTTGGGTCCCTCCTTATGAAAAGAAGAATGCAATGCATGAGTGTTATGCAGTGAATTATGCAATTTGGGTCTCTATACCCAATGTGTACTACGGTGAATGGTGCAAGTATGTGCTATGTGTCCTAACATACCACATGAAAATCATCTAGCTCCATGAAAATAATTTCTTAATTGGTGCAAGTATTTGCTTTGGATCAAATGTGGGTGTCATCAAATTTTTCTTACGTGCATCCAATTCAGCTTTAAACCTCAAATGAGCATTTTCTAAATCAATCTCCAAGCAGCGCTTTTTTGCTCATATTTTTAGTAGAAGCTTTATAATCATATTCAAGTGAGGTGTAGGAAGCTTTTAAAGAATCAAGCTCAATTATTAATTCAGAATGCTTTTTATTTAAATCATTAAATTCATCAAGTACAAACATGTGATTGCTATCAATTTGAAAGTGATCTTTACTCAAAATTTCATGCTCTTTATGTAAATTTAAAAACTCCAATTTCAAACTAACAAGTATTTTCTTAAGTTTTCTATATGATGCATGAATTTTCTCACATATTTCAAGCAATTGGTCATAGGTTGGTTGGCATACCTCTTCTTGGTCAGATTGTTCAAAATCATCAGCCATTAAGCACAAGTTTGTTGTCTCCTCTTCAGGTTAAGTCTCAGATGAGTCAGATGTAGAATTTGCCTAGAAAGCTTTTTGGGCTCGCTTCTTATCCTTTATGACCTTAGATTTCTCCTCATCTTTTCTTTGCTTTAGTGATCCTAAAGTGTAGGACAATCAGCTCTGACATGTCCGGGCTTCCTGCATTAAAAAAAAAACAACATCAGAAGAACCTTTAAAATTTTTATTATCCTTACCTTTATTCCACTTCTGATGATTCTTGTTCTTCTTCCTTAGAAAGCTCTTAAATTATCTCATGATTAAGGCAATATTTTCATTTTCAGACCCGGATGAGCCAATGTCTGAGTCGTTCGCCTTAAGTGCCATCATTTTCACCTTCTTCCTCTCACCTGCATAAAGATTTCTTTAGTTCACCTTGCTCGTAAGCAATGAGTGAACCAAGTAAGTTATGGATCGAATAGGTATGTAAATCTTTAGATTCAGAAATTGTAGTGATTTTAGCATCAAAAGAGGAAGGCAAACATCTTAAAACTTTGTTCACTTTTTCATAGTTAGAAAGTTCTCTTCCTAAGACATGCAACAAAGTAACAGTTTGAGTAAATCTCGTATACAAATTAAAAATTATTTCATTAAGTTTCATATGAAAAAGTTCATAATCATGCAATAAAATATTCAAATGAGATTGCTTAACTTCATTAGTGCCTTCATAGGTGATACACAATTTATTCCAAATTTCTTTTCTAGTAGAAACACTCATGTAATCTTCAGATTTAAAGTGCAAAAAAGCAGTTCAAACACTTTGCATTAAGTTGTGTTAAATCTCTTTCATCAAAAGTCCATTCAATAAAAGGTACTTCAGTTTTAATTCCATTAAGTTCACGAGAATGTGGAGAATATCTTTCCTTAATAAGCATCTACATACGATAGTCAATCGATTGTAAAAAAGTAGACATACGAGTTTTTAAAAAATCAAAAGTAAAATTATTAAACAAAGGTGGTCATGTTATAGAATATCATTTCATTGCATTACGATTTCCGTTGTTAGCTATGGATAAAAATTCAAAAAGTTTTCAAACTTAATTTTTATGAATCCAACTCTGATACCACTTAACAGTTCGTTAGGGATGTTAAGCCCTTAAGAACTAGCCCAAGGCTAACCAAGATGGGGGGGGGGGGGGGGGGGCCAAGATGGGGGGGGGGGCGGGCGGTGAATTAGTTTTTTAAAAAATTTTCTTATAATCAAAGAACAAAACATAAAACCAAAATTACTATAGAAATCAAGGTGTAGAAAAATAAATACGGAAATCAAAATAAAGAAAGATCACACAAGCTTTATAGTGGTTCTGTCAACTTAACCTACATTAACTCCTCATAGGCACCCTCCGAGTATTGCACTATAAAAGTGACTCTTCTTTTTCTCCCACAGCAAGGCAGATAAGCCCTAAAAAAAACTCCTTTCTACCAACCCTGGCGAGGCAGAGAAACCAACTCCTTTTACTTCCTCCTGAAGCAGGCAGAGAATCCAACTCCTTTTACTTCCTCCAGAAGCAGGCAGATAACCTCGACTCCTTTTGCTTCCTCCTAAAGCAGGCAAAGAACCTCAACCAATTATTGAAGCTTACCTCCCTTGAACCCCCAAAGATGAAGGACGAAGACTGGAGAAGATGCCTTGGAACCTTGCTTGGAGTAACCTTTGCAAATCCCTCTCACAAACTCCACCTCACAAGTTCCTCCCTCTCTCTTGCTCTTGTTGAAACTCGTTCACTATGAATTAGGTTGTTAAACCTAAGCTTATGTCCCAGTAGCTAACCAAGAGGGGGGTGAATTTGTAATTAAAAAATAATCCCTCTTTTTAATTTTAAACCAAAGAATAAACTTTATTGAATTTTGTAGAAATTGATTTTTCAACTACAAATTAGAAACACAAATCAACAAAATAAAAAACAACGAAAAATAAAAAACAAGATTTATAGTGGTTTAGTCAAACATGACCTACATCCACTCCTCGGAGGTACTCTCCTAATATTGCACTAATACCACTAGTGACTCTCTTTTAGCACCCACAGCAAGGCGGAGAAGCCTTTACAAAATTTATTTTGACCACTACCCGGTGCGGCAGAGAACCATCGTCCATTTACACTATCCCCAGTGTTGGTAGAGAACCGTCATCCTTTTACACTCTCCAAGTATGGGTAGAGAACCCTTTGGCTGTTCACACTCTCCAAGTGTGGGCAGAGAACCCTTCGGCTGTTCACACTCTCCAAGTATCACCAAAGAACTGGATCTTCTTGACAGATCTTCTCCCAATAAATCTAGAAGGAAGAAAGAAAAGAGTGAAGTAATCCCAAATCACAAGTAAAGATTCTTACCTTTGAATACCAAGTGAAGCCTTCATGCTCCAGTAGTAGGAATCCTCCTAAAACACTCTCTTACACTCTCTCCTTGACTCTTCTTTCAATAGGAACGTAGATCAATAGGAAAAAAAGATTAAGTGGTAGTTTAGTTTGGACTATTTATAGGAAAGACACAAAAAACCGTCCAAAAACTATAAATTTTCAAGTCAATATGCATTGGATCATCCCGTACGATCGTTGATCATCCTGGATGATTTTACATAAAATCATTGGAAATGAACCTAATGTACATTGGTTTGAAATGACTTCGTACACACACATCATCCCATACAAACTAGGTTCGTCCAGTACGAATGGTTATTCCATAGGTCGATTCCCAAAAACTGCAGAATGTCACTTAATTTTCAGAGTCGGTTCACTTCGTCCTGGGATGAATTTAAGGTTCGTCTGGACAAAATTTTTACATAGAACAAATCGTCCCGGGATGAATACACTTCGTCCTGGATGATAGTACTCTAGAGGGTAACTCATCCTGGAATGACTATGATTCATATGAACGAAACTTTTTCTGAGAGTATTTCATCCTTGGACGAATACACTTCGTCCTAGACAATTAGGACTTGGAAAAATTTTCTTTAATTCTTGTTCGTTCCATTTCTCTTACGAGGAGATAACTGACCTGATCGTCCTAAAGTGTGTGTGTGTATTCACTCAATTACAATCACTCCCTTTCAAACATAATTAAAAGAAAAATATAAGTTTTAAAAATATAAAGTATCTCATGCTAAATTTGATTTGAAGTCTTTGTAGTCTGGAGTTTGATTTTCCAGAAATGCTAGTATACACAAGAGAAAAAATAACTCTTCCAAAAAGTGTTATGAGATTACTATACATAGAACAATAATATTTAAAATCATCAAAACTTTATAAGTTGCAAGAATATAAAACATGTAAATAGCAACTCTCTTAACAATCTCCCCCTTTTTGATGATGGCAAAATAATTATTGTTTGTATAATTTTCAAATTAAAAAAAATCTCCTAAACTCCTCCTGAATTGATGATTATGTGTCAATAAGGAGGCATTTTTAGAAATATACAGATACCAAAATAAAACAAACACATGTAACGTATACAAAAAACACAAAACACAAAAATTCTTTCATCAGATTTTGGATCAAATTTTCCTAAGGCAGATTTTCCATTGTTATGAATGAACACCTTACAACCAAAAATATACAAATGAGACAAATTTGGTGTTTTTCCTTTCAGCAACTTATAGGGTATTTTATTTAGTTTAGATCTCACATTCACCCTATTCAGAACATAACATGCAGTGCTAACCACCTCAGCCCAAAAATATTTAGGAAGTGAGTATTCTGCCAACATTGCTCATGCGGCTTCTATTAATGTTCTATTTTTTCGTCTGATTACCCCATTCTGTTGAGGGGTTATAGGTGCAGAAAAGTTTTGATCAACTCCATTCTCCTTACAAAATTCCTTAAATCTCTCATTTTCAAATTCTCCTCCATAATCACTTTATATAGAAATAATTCTCCTCCAAGTCAAAAAGTTTCTAAATTCCTCAAATGATTCACTCTTATGAAATAAAAATCTAACCCACGTGAATCTTGAGTAATAATCTATAATTACAAATCTGTATACCTTTTCTCCTAGACTCACAATTCCAATTGGTCTAAAAAGATCCATATGCAAAATCTCTAATAGTTTACTAGTTCTAAGATCCTTATTAGACTAAAAAGAGGACATCACCTGCTTGTAAGTGGTATCAGAGTGGGATTTCTTAATAAAGTCTAGTTTTGGTATTTCTCTCACTAAGTTCTTTTGGATAATCCTTCTAAGGTTTTTCATGCTAGAAAAGCCATGACTCATCAGATACAATTTTCAAACAAAAAGTAATAGGAGATTGAATATAATTCAAATCTAGCATATAAACATTATTTACCCTTTTACCATTCAAAATATTTTTACCATTTAGGCTTAATATGCAGCTAGTAGAAAAAAATTTCACAGAATATCCTTTATAACATAGCTGGCTTATGCTTAACAGATTATGCTTTAAGCCTTCTACTAATAACACATTCTTAATATAAAATTTATTAAGATTTCCAATTATACATGATCTAACCACCTTCCTTATGGTGTTATCACCAAGTGTAACCTTGCCTCCACTCCTGGCTTCCAGCAAAATGAATTGTGAAGTATCTAGAGTCATATGCTTTGAAGATCTGCTGTTCAGGTACCATATGCTCTCACGAGGTCTTGTGTGAGAGCAAACTTCTTCTTGATGTGACTGATCAAGACTATCGGCCATTAAGTACAGATTAGTGACTTCTTCTTCCTTCTCAATCTCTGATGAATCTGAAGCTAAGTCTGCTTAGAAGGCTCTTTGAAACTTCTTCTTACCCTTCTTTACAATTGGTTTCTCCTCTACCCTCTCCTTGCTAGGAGTTTCTTTGAGTTTTGGGCAATCAGTCTTGATATGACCAGGTTTCTTGCACTCATAATAAATCACATCATTTGAAATCTTGGCATTTCTATTAAATTTATCTCTATTCTAATGCTGGCGTCTCTTCTACTTCCTCTTTAGAAAGCTTCTGAATTGTTTAGTCATCAATGAAATGTCATCTTCATCCTCAGGTTGTAAGTGTTCACTCTCAGACTCTTCCATATTTAGTGCTATGTTCTTCTCCCTTCGTGGTTCACTGCATCAATCTTTCTTTGGCTAACTTCTTGCTCGTAAGCAATTAGCGAACCAAGAAGATTGTCAATAGAGTAAATGTTTAGATCTTTAGACTCTATAATTGCAGTAATTTTAGCATCACAAGCAGAAGGTAAACAACAAAGAATCTTATTAACCATTTAAGCATTTGTTAGTTTCCTACCCAGTGCATGCAAAAAGGTGACTATTTGTGTGAATCTTGTGTCAATATCAGAAATATATTCATTTAGTTTCATGAAAATTAGTTCATAATCATGCAACAAGTTATTAAATCTAGATTGCTTAACCTCATTAGTCCCCTCATAAGTTATACAAAGTCTATCCCATATATCCTTCCCACTTTTGCAAGTGGAAACCCGCATGTAGTCTTCGAATTTTAAAGCACAAAAGAAACTATTCAAGCATTTGGCATTTAGTTGTACTATGTCACGATCTTCTACTGTCCAGTCCGAAAAAAGGTGTTTCAACTCTAACTTTGTCAACTAATCTAGTTGGTTTTGTATACCCTTCCTGAACTAAGATTTACATACGATAATCAAATGACTGTAAAAATATAGTCATGCATATTTTCCAGAATTCAAAAGGTATATTGTCGAACAGTGGACGTCTAGTTATAGAGTAAACCTCGGGTGTATTTCAGTTTCCAAATGTAGCCATCTAAGTTAATAAAAAAGTAGTCTAAACTTATGATTTTGAAACAATGCTCTGATACCACTTGTTTAAACTCGTTCACTATGAATTAGGTTGTTAAACCTAAGCTTATGTCCCAGCAGCTAACCAAGAGGGGGTGAATTGGTAATTAAAAAATAATCCCTCTTTTAATTTTTAAACCAAAAAATAAACTTTAATGAATTTTGTAGAAATAGATTTTTTAACTACAAATTAGAAACACAAATCAACAAAATAAAAAGCAACAAAAAATAAAAGACAAAAGATTTATATTGGTTCGGTCAAACATGACCTACATCGACTCCCTGAAGGCACTCTCCAAGTAATGCACTAATACCACTAGTGACTCTCCTTTAGCACCCACAGCAAGGCTGAGAAGCCTTTACAAATACTCTTTCCACCACTACCTAGTGCGATAGAGAACCGTCATCCTTTTACACTATCCCCAGTGTTGGCAGAGAACTGTCATCCTTTTACACTCTCCAAGTGTGGGCAGAGAACCCTTCAGCTGTTCACACTCTCGAAGTGTGGGCAGAGAACCCTTTGGCTATTCACACTCTCGAAGTGTCGGTAGAGAACCGGGTCTAGTTAACAGATCTTCTCATAAGAAATATAGAAGGAAGAAAGAAAAGAGTGAAGTAATCCCAAATTACAAGTAGAGATTCTTATCTTTGAATACCAAGTGAAGCTTTCATGCTCCAGTAGTAGGAATCCTCCTTCGAATACTCTCTTACACTCTCTCTTTGACTCTTCTTTCAATAGGCATGAAGATTAGTAGGCAAAAGATTAAGTGACAGTTTAGTTTAGACTATTTATAGGAAAGATACAAAAAACTATCCAAAAATTACAAATTTTCAAGTCAATACGCATTGGATCGTCCCGTACGATCATGGATTATCCTGGATGATTTTACTTAAATGCGTTGGAAATGAACCTAATGTACGTGGGTATGAAATGACTTCATACACACACATCATCCCGTACGAACTAGGTTCGTCCGGTACAAATGGTTATTCCATAGGTCGGTTCCCAAAAACTGCAGAATGTCCCTTAATTTTCAGAGTTGGTTCACTTTGTCCTGGGATGAATTTAAGGTTCGTCCACACAAATTTTTTACAGAGAACAAATCATCCCGGGATGAATCACTTCGTCCTGGACAATAGTACTCCAGAGAGCAACTCGTCCTGTAATGAATACACTTCATCTGAACAAAAATTTTCCAAAGAATATTTCATCCTGGGATGAATACACTTCGTCCTAGACGATCAGGACTTAAAAAAGAATTTCTTCAATTCTTGTTCATTCTACTGCTCTTACAAGGAGATAACTAACCTGATCGTCCCATACGAATTATGTTCGTCCCGTATGATCAGTACAAATTTCTCAAGATCTCCTAAAGTGTGTGTGTGTGTACACTCAATTACAATCACTCCCTTTCAAACTTAATTCAAAGAAAAAATACAAGTTTTAAAAACACAAAGTATCTCATACTGAATTTGATTTGAAGTCTTTAATTTTCCTGAAATATTCGTACAAATAAGACTAAAATAAGTCTTCCAAAAAGTGTTAGGAGATTACTACACATAAAATAATAATATTTGAAATCATCAAAACAATACAAGTTGTAAGAATGTTAAACATGTAAATGGCACCTCTCTTAACACCTCTCTCTCCCTCTCCTCTTGGCTCTCTTTGGTCAAGACAGCAGCTAAAGGTCACTTTGCATTGAGAAAATTTGGGTCCTTTAAGTAGAATTTTAAGAACTGACATTATCGTCCATGACGATAGGAATATCATCATGGCCTATTAATACAAAGTAAGCTCAATCAACTGGGATGATTTGAGATGATTAGAAAAAAATTAGTTACATTGTCCAGGCCGATACAATATCATCCTAGCCGATTAGTTCAAATTTGAGTACATTCAGCTTGAACATTGACCGGAATAGATGCTGGCCGATGCCAATCATCCAACATATCATCCTGGCTGATCCTGTGATCGACCCGGCCAATGTGATCTTATCAATAAGCCTTAATTAATTTCCATAATTACCAGATTAATTTAGGCATAATTATGCTGCATCATCCAGGCCGATGTATAGATCATCCTGGCCGATGTCTTGAAATAAAGAATACCTAAATTTATCATGACGGCTGATTTTTTCTAATTTAAGCCTATCATCCTGGCCGATACAAGGATTGTCTAGGCTGATCGGCTTAATGATGGCTGCTTAACCAGGATGATGCCCTAATTAGGGTTTCTATTTTTAATCGAATCGTCCTGGCTGATGCACTCAAAATAGAGAAACATAGAAAATCCCTCAAGTGTGTGTGTGCAAGGTTACTTAGCATCAGGATCCACTTTTACAATTGACTCAAGAAAAAAAAATATTACAGATTGACTCAACCTAAATCTACCCAATCTTGAGCTGGTTTGAGTTGCATTCGATCATGTGGACCTGAAAAGTTAGTAGGCATTGCAGTCGTAGAAAATCATGAATTTTTGCTATCATCAAAAGTCTAATCCATAAAATCAGATTTGCAACAATCTCTCCCTAATATATGTGTATACCATAATAAATGAAAAATAGTTATCAATACTTATTTTTGGTATGAGATTGATACCGCTCAATATCTTTCCATTGATGATGTATGTATAATAATGAATGAAAAATAACAAACATACATGCTTTGTATAACATCTTATCTTCTATATAATTAATGAAATTAGATACATATATTGAATGCATATCCATACAACAAATGCCAATTCTGTATAAATACATATTATGAACAACTTAAGCTAATTTATTTTTAAGTTGCACAAATAATCGTGTATGCAAGTTCAGCCATGAATTTATGCATTTTATCTTGAAATTTTATAAGGTCAGCACATATAGCAGGGTATATTGGATAACAACTTCAATAATTTATAAATGTGCATTCCACAATCGACATTATTTTTCTGGGTTGATACATCTTCAAATATTTGGATCGGCCACTGGCATATGTCATTATCAAAAGTATCATGTGTTTCTTTATAAAGTTGATCTAACTAATCCAATGTTAACACCATATAAAATTCTATAAATATTCTATAAAGTTGATCTAACTAATCTCAATGCCATGACTTTATATTAATTTTTAAAATTTACTCACAACCTGAGGAAATATGACCTTGTCAGTCTTTTTTGGTAATGAATTATAAAAATATCGCACTTAATTCTTCAAGTTTCTGACAAAAAGAGTCTAATGAAAGTTCTATGTTTTAGGTACAAGCATGAGTTTAACAGCCCTACCTGATTCTTTGTTGATATGGGCGACATATGATTTGGTGTTTATTAACCTTATTTTTCACTAGAGTAGAGTCAAGAGGGTTGACTTGGTCAAATTAATTAAGCTAGACCCTAGGACCACTTCCAATGGGTTTAGTGAGTCAAACCAAATTTATTGAGCCAAAACCAAGGTCCTGGATCAATCTGGCTGACCAAGTCAACCTATGTGACCAGGCCAGTCAAAGTCACTCCTATTTGAGTTTAGCTCAATTAAAAATCCCCTTGAGCTCACATCCTAATTAATTCAGTCTTGATTTAACATGTTGACCTAGTCAATAGTTGACATAGTTAACTCGACCTTAATTTGGTCAAAATTGACCTATTTAGATCAAATACTTGACCCCACAAGGCATTTAAACACCCCCAAGACTCAAAATATGGCCAAGAGAGCTTAGATCTCTCTTAATTAACCCTAGGAGGCATCTTGGTCGTCCATCCTGGGTTTATTGCTACAAATAGATGCCTAAGGCCTCATTAAAAGGGATATCAAAGGTTATTTTTGCCCAAAGCCTCCCCATAGCCTTTGATCATTTTATTAAGCTCCCCTTGTCTCCCTTTACCTCTCCCAAGTTGAACCCCACCATCAAAACCTTCCAGTTAGGAGCTTTCCAGTGAACTCAAGAAAAATCCATCCAAGGGCTATACTTTTTGATAGGGAGCTTTTTGGACCTCTTTTCATAAAGAGAAAATTAGCCTTGACAAACCACAAGTTTAGAGAATTCATTAATGATTTAATCTGTCCTTAAACTAAGGTGTTATCCTAAACCTTACGTTAGCATAATTAGCTCAAATTAACTATTAAAAAGTTTTTTAAAAATCATCAAACAACATCACCATAATTTCTAATCATTTACTTAATTTATTCTTAAAATTTAATTAACTTTAGTTAAGATATTTTTTAGAACGAGCCATTTCTTCGATTTTGGTCCTTTACTTGCATGAACTATAATTTTTTTGAACTATTTATTTCTTAATCGATGGTCCATATTAAGCCTTTATATGGCATCATTCGACCACGCAGCTCCCCTGATCATTCGGCAAGATCTTAGCAAATTTTTCCAAATGGCGGATGATCTGACGGTGCTGACTGTGTTAAGTAGACATTATATTGGGCCTACTATTATCTAATTATGTGGCAATGATTATGTAGTAGTGTAATAATTATCAATGATTGGCCACCGCCACTAAATCATTGCCCATGATTGCCACGGTTTTGATCTATGAATCCCACTTCGCCACGTGTTGCTGCAAATCTAATTTTAGGGAATAAAATTTTGATTATAGCTAACACTTCCATTTTTCTACGACTGCCTTACCTACTAATATTTCAGGTCCACAAGATCAAACTGCAATTTGAACCAGCTCAAGATTGGGTAGACTAAGTCTGAGTCAGTTTGTAATATTTTCCTTTTCTTCAATTAATTATAGACAATGTGGCTCCTGATGCTAAGTAACCTTGCACACACATACTTAGGGGAAATGTTTCATTATTTTTAGAGTTTATTATTTTTGGTCACATCATCTGAGATGATACATATATCGGCCTAGACGATCCGTTAAAAATAGAAACCCTAATTTGGGCATCCTAATTAAGGCAACCGTCATTAACTGCATCATCCTGGATGATATTCAAACGACCGAGATGATAGGCTCAAATCAGAAAAAATTAGCAGCCATATCTATTTAGGTAGCTTTTATTTTTTGATATCATCTAAAACATCATCCTTGATGATGTAATATAATTATGCTTAAATTAATTTGATAATTAAGGAAAGCAGTTAGGTTGATTTAACGATAATATCATCCTGGATGATCGCAGGATCAGCCAAGATGATTAATTAAACAAAACTGTAATTCTTTCTGGATGATATTTAATCGACCTAGTTCATTTAGGGTGATTTTCTGGACAATATGTACTAAATAAAACTAATTGTTCAGGATGATCATATATTGACCTGGATGATCAAGTTATTTTTCCATCATCAAGACATCCATTCAGTGTGATGGTCTGGATGATATTCATCATTTTTTATTAATCATCCTGGATAATCGTGAGATCATCCTGGATGATTGTGAGAATGTCCTGGATAATAAAACAATTTTTAAATCATCTAGACATCATTCAAGGGTGATGAGCTGGATGATATTTGATTGATTGAACTAATCGTATAGGATGATATATTATCATCCCGAATGATATGAATAAAAAACCTTCTGATTGTCCCAAATTGTCCTCGTTAATTGAGTTAAATTTATATTAATCGTACATGATGATCTCTAGATTGTCCTGGACGATAATGTTGGTTTGTTGCAATTAAGATCTATTCTTAAGCTCTTATATTTAAGATCTCTTATTTCAACCAAGAGGGCATCTTTTACTACTGTCTTTACCTGAGAGAGCCTAGAAGAGAGGGAGAGAAATGGAGAGAGAGAGAGGATCTTGTGAGGGGAGTTTGTGAGGGGTTTCACAAAGGTTGCTCTAAGTAAGGATTCAAGTCATCTTCTCCAATCATCATCCCTAGTCTTTGGAGGTTTGAGAGAGATCAATTTCAGTAATCATACAAGGCTCCTCCAGGATGTTGATGTAGGTTGAGTTGACCGAACCACTATAACTTTTTGTGTTCTTTATTACTTCTTTTTTTGCATTTAATTTATGCACTTTATTTCTATTTTAGTGAACTATTCTATTACACGACCACCTTTTCTTAACAAAATTTCTTCTGATTTTTGGAAAACTCGCTTGTCTATGTTTTTACAATCAATTAATTATCGTATCTGGATGCTTACTAAAAAAGGTTATTCACCTCCTTTTGTGGTAAAGTTAATGTCATTACTACTCCATTTTCTTTCTCTGAATGGACTTTTGATAAAAGGTGTGAGAAAGTAGAGTGAGAAAGTCTCAGATTTCTAAAGCTAATTTTAAAAAATTTTCTATTTCACGGCCGTTGGCGGGTTTCTCGTCTTAGATGGCGGAACTTACTCTGGCCATCTTCGGCAATCGGAATGCTCCTCCGTGGACTGGATTGTCGTCATCATCGACTGTCAAAACTTTCGTTGATAAGTCATCTGGAATTGTGATCCGAGAATCGGCTCTGGATAAGATGCCAGTTCTATCTCCTATTTAAGGAAAAGGCAAACAATGGGTTCTTCATCATCCAGAATGAAATTATTTGTGAACAGATTCGTAAATCCAAAATCTGTCTCAATGATTGAAGTTGATAAACTGTCTGATTTAAATCAAGGTTGCAAATCAGGTGTTTGTGAAAAACCTGTAGAAGATGGAAGTATATTGAATCCTACTTTGGTAAACAAATCTAGTTACTTGAATTTAGAGGAGGAGAACTTCAATCCCTAGAAAAAAAGTCCTTATATCAAAGTTAATCTCCCTACGGACAGTCAATTCCAAATAGATGATGGTTCAGCTGTTAAGCTCTATGAACCAAATGTGAAAGCCAACTTTGAGAAATTGCAATTCTCATTAACTGTCAAGGTATTTGGGAGAAGTTTACCATTTCTGGATTGGGTTCTTCATCATCCCGAATGAAATTATTTGTGAACAGATTCGCTAATCCAAAATCTATCTCAATGATTGATGCTAATAAACTGTCTGATTTAAATCAAGGTTGCAAATCAAGTGTTTGTGAAAAACCTGTAGAAGATGGAAGTATATTGAATCCTACTTTGGTAAACAAATCCAGTTACTTGACTTTAGACAGGAGAACTTCAATCCCTAGAAAAAAATTACTTATATCAAAGTTAATCTCCCTGTGGACAGTCAATTCCTGACAGATGATGGTTCAGCTTTTAAGCTCTATGAACCAAATGTGAAAGCCAACTATGAGAAACTACAATTCTCATTAGTTGTCAAGGTGTTTGGGAGACATTTACCAATTCAATTGGTTACAATTGAATTAAGATGGCAATGGATGAAATTCGGTAAGTTTCATTTAACCAGTCTTGGATCGGATTGGGTATTATGCTCTTTCTTCTCAATAGAGGTAATGGAAAACATCCTTTTAGGAGGTCCTTGGTTAGTCAATGGCCACTTAATTGGGCTAGACAAATGGAATTCTGATTTCAATCCCAATTATCTTAAAGGGCTATCTTCTCCTATCTGGATTAGAATGCCTAATCTACCGCTGTATTGTTGGGATGAAGTTAATGTATCCAGGATTGCTTCTTCAATCGAAGAACCCATGTTGATAGATGGAGATATGTTCCAATGGGGAAGATGAGAATTTGTAATGATTTGTGTCTAAATACAAGTGGATCAACAACTTCCTACTGGTGTTTGGGTGGAAGGAATTAATGGAAATTTTTTTTCGACGAGTGGAGTATGAAAAAATTTATGTATTCTGCTAGAAATGTGGTCACATTGGCCACTTGGAAAGAGAGAGAGAAAGTGACAGGAAGCTAGAGAAAGAGA